>NW_024881275.1:2980036-2985036 GCF_018691265.1 Tyto alba | reverse complement strand
CACTAAAAGAAAAAAAGAAAATATTTATTTTTTTTTAATACAAACACCTATGTCGTATGGTTGGTTGATTTTGGACAGGTTTGTAGAGGTGCAGAAATTGGACAGCCTTGACCTACCAGCCACACATAAAATGGCAGTAAATTGGGTAAATACTGTGACCTTGGCATTGTTACTAGTCTAGTCTAGGAAACATGGTCTTTCTGGTAACTCCTTCCGGGCATAATATTAGATTTCACTCTGAGTATTGTTGCATAAACAGTATGTGGATTGGACAGAACCACGCTTTTTTCCCCCACACCTATATACCATGGATCTGTTACTTAGATGAACAGGAGTTGATGTGCTATTCGAAGATTCTCCTTAACTTTTCTCCTCCATCTTACTGACTTTATTGCACCCCAACTTTTGTCACTTAAAGTGTTTCTTTTGCAGTTCAAGGTCAAGGCTTTAATTTTTATTTTATTTGTATTATTAACTGCTTCTCTGCAGAGGCACAATACGTTCATAAGAAAGATATGTTTCACTGAAAACACTTGAGGAATCCATGATTTTTAGAAAGACTATTATCAATTAATTAGTGATAAAATGTTGAAAATCTGTCAAGCCACAGCTAATCAGTTAAACCTCACATGCTACCAGTTCACGGGCCAGAACTTCTCATAATTCATGCTGCAGCCAATCTGTCCATACAGATGAATCTTTCTTCCTGGTGCACACATGACATACAATGTTGTTATTGCTATTTTTAACTTAGAATATTAAGGATTTTTAGTGAGGTGATCTTTAGCTCTTTTTAGCTCTTTTTTTTTTTTTTTTTTTTTTTTTTATTTCCCCTCATAATAACATTAGTGATTTGCCAGACAACATTAACTGGAAGATGTGAAACAATTAGTGTACTGTGATTATAGGACTTTGGGAGAATTTTATGTGAATAATCAGTCAAATATTTAAATCACTTTGATGTTTCTCTCACTGTGTTCTTTTTTGTGCTTAATTTAATAGTGTTTACTGGTGCGTATACTTATACAAACCTGGTTTTAGGCTACATGTATGAACATGCATATAAACAGAAATCAAATTTCTATCCATTTTCTTTCAGAACTTTGCATATTTGTTGAGTAAAATAACAATAATAGTGTTATGTGATATCTGACCAATTACTGTGGTTTTGAAGTCAGATATGAAGGACTATTACTTACAACAATATAGTATTAAGAGATTATATTAAATTTTGAGAGATCTAGTCAAATAACTAAAATGTTCAAATATGGCATGAATTCATCAAGGGTATATACAAACATAACAAGAGTCAGAATTAGTTGCTTGAAAAAATTACAGGTAATTTTTCTGTTTGTTGTAGTGTGTGAGAGACCTCACAGGACATTGAAAGTGTTGATGAACACCTCGTTTATTTCCTGAGCTTATGTCTGGTTCACAACAAAGAGGTGTGCCAGTGCTATATGGTAAGACTTAAATCCTCTTCCTAACGAGTGACTGTTTTGTGGACAAAGGAAGAAGGGAGCCTGCAACAACCAGAGGTTTTATTATTTCTGGGATCTTTTTCCACAGATAAAGGCTGATAGTCATGTGGCCAAGAGGAATAAGCTGAAATGTTGAATTGTTATTTGGCCTCTGTCACTGTCTTTTATTAGGCATTATACGAAAGCTAGCCTAGATGAATGGCTTTTTCTTTTTATGAGAATTAATAAAACTGGGATGGGCTTACTGAAATTAGTTTCATAAAGGTCAGATAGATATTCCAAAATATCTAGCATGATTTGCACAGAAGCTGTTGACCATCTACTTGTAAGAAAACAGTGCAAAAATCCAGATGCTGCATTTTAAAAATATGCAATATATAATTACTACATAACATATTACATATGTTCAGAAGAAAATCCTCAAAAGCAACAATAATACTGTCAGCAGCATTTCATTACAATATTGGTATCATTTATTACTCTGTACTATTCAGCATTGTTTTATTTAAAATCTGTTCATTAAATGTGGCAGTGGGAATTGTGCATTAATAGGTCGGTTTATTCAAGGGAATTCTTAAATTTCTTCTTCTCAGTCTTGAAATTTTGTCATAAGTTCTTAGTAATTTTATTTTATTTTATTTTAGAAGTAATACTTTAAAATGTAGCTTTTTGTCTATATTTATATATATATATGTATTTGATTTTAAAATCAATGAGTGTCATTGAGTCCACTTTTACTTCAGGACTAATTATATACTGACTGTGTATTTGCAGTTAATAAGCTTAGATACTAGGGGAAAAATCAGTGAAAAAGATTACACCACAGATAATTAATAAAAATCAATTAGTTTGTTAATGAGTACTCTGCCATTACCCAAGGTGGCAGAAACCAGCTGGGGAAAAAAAGCAGCATCCCTGAATAGGACATTTTAGATGCCTGAGCTCTGTTGAGAATTTCAAAGGAAATAACTATAAGAGGCAGCACTACTTGGGTTAAAACTGGCTAAATTTCCTCTTGAGATTGCAGTTCCTATAGCTAATAAATCTAGTAAAAAAGTGATTCACCTTTAGTGTATGCTATAAACCATTTTCTGATGCCTTAAGTACATTGCTCACTGCCCTGTATTAAAAACAAAACCCATAGTTGTAAATGTCAATGACTAGGATTGTTAGAGCTCTTGCATCTCCTCGCTTTAGTGTAAAATCTGGAAACACCCATTACCTCTTAGATGACTTTAGGATAACATTTTGCATTCAGATATATAAATGGCATAAAGTCAAACATGATCTGACAGTGAAATGCAAAATGCCTTCAAATAGTCCTTGTACTAAAAAGGAAAAGTTCAATGGCAAAGCTAATCCATTTGTGAGTGTATTTTTGTAACACAAAATATACATGTTTCCACCACCTTTATTGTATTTTGTCTATTCATTGTTAAGAAGTAGTAAATTTAATTGAAGTCTATGCAGAACTGAAAAAGAAAAATATAATCCTTACAGACAATGTCAACCACATAACTTATTTTTGATACCTTGAGAAGATATATATGCAAAGAATTACTTATTTCCATGGCAAGAGGGAGGAAAGAGCTTAGATTTGGAATTATTGTATACAGTTCAAATTTTATTATTCTTGTCAGAAAACAATGGAAAATAATTATATGTAGAAAGTTAAAGTATTGATGCCACTAAAATTCAAACTCTCTATATTGATCAAGACAGTTGTACAACAAAACAATAGAATTAGTTTTTTAAATACTACAGATGGTTCTAAACCATTGCTTCAAGGAATATTTTCTGTGTGAGAGAACTTCTATTATTATGTACTGTACAGACATGAGGTAGATTAATACAGCATTTTTTTGTAAATATAGTACTACACCAAACAGAGTGTTACTTCTTCAAAATAGTTCCAAACATAGAGTTGTCATCCTGTTTTGGGAAACTCACCATGGAGTTCATTGTGAGCAACTTGTGCGTTCAGGTGCACAGCAGGTGTTCTAAATGACTTAAGTCCTAACAAATGACTTGTGCAACAGAACTTGCTTCCACAAACATTGTGATTTTAAAGTTTTTGGATGGTATACTGGAGACACAAACATCTTTTCCTGCTTTTGAACCACTGGAAAGACATTGTAATGTTTAAAATTCTGGGTTGGGACTCAAGAATTATTCTATATACTGCTGGATTTCCTGTTTTTGTTATTTCTGTGTACATCGGTTTTCCTTCTATAATCTGGGGATTACAGTGACTTTCTTTGAAAATCTACTTTTAGACAATATGAACTCTTTTATCTAATTCAACTGTGTTTCAAAGAATTCTTTATTCTCTGTTCTTTGTCTTGACTGTGTTATCTCAAATCTGATGAGTTCTTAAACACTATAGGTTAGATTCTGTTTTTTTATATTACCATGAATTGCCTGAATGACCTTTTAAAAATTACTGTCTATTTAAACACATAAGCCTAACAGATAAAATACCATGGGTATAGCTTCCTCATTACACTACTTGCCATCACAAGTATTTTCTCATTAAGCTGTGTACCTATGGCAAGGAAAAACTGTCAGAATGTAATCTTTGTGTCAAGTTAGAGGTTCAGACAAGGTGCATACTTTTTATAAATACAGAGCAGAAAAGTTCCATATCTGCATAATTATCTCCATTTCCGTATAAAACATCTCAATTTTGAAGAACCTGTGCCAAGCTTTTTGCTTTTCTTGTATAACACATAATGAAATCAGCAGTGAGTTGTGAATGATGGTGATCTTGGAAATACACTGTACCTTTAACATTTTTAGAGGTAGAGTTAAATTTTCCATTTTTAACCTTCAGTAATGTAGCAAGCAATGGACTACTTTAATGTGATTCTTGGCACTCATTAACCCTTGATTACCTTTTCCATCAACCAGCAGGAGCAGGTCCTTGGCATTTATTAGCTATTGATAACTATCTAAGGCCAGTGCAGTACAGCAACTCGTGTTATTAGATATTGCCTGTTGAAGCCTCAAGAGGTATCAAGCTGAGCAGTTGCAACAGAATGCATACAGCATGGTTAATTTCAAAACTGAGACTACTGTTTGCCTAATCATGTATAGTTTCAGATTTATCCAGACTTCCCAATGGTCTATTTGTGAATGTTTATCACAGTTTTATGATATTTACATGCATTATATAATGTGTTCCAAATTCGTTAAAGATTATAAGGTAATAACAATGTTATGTAGGGAATATTGTTCTTAATGTTGATATCTCTTGCTTGATAGTTTATATTAATATCCTAGTAAATAGCTTCACCTAACAGGATATTTGAAATGAAGGGTATTGACAAAACAGCCTGTTACCAACACTGCTCTTTAGATTCTACCACTCTGGCTATAGAATATAGATTCACAAGGTATCTCAATTTTACATTATTCTCTGTATGTACAATTGAGTACATTACAGAACTACTAACAGGAGCATCCTGGCCTGTGATTTGTAAGTGATGAGAGTTTGATAAAATGAACATTGTTAGATTT
>NW_024881275.1:2945036-2975036 GCF_018691265.1 Tyto alba | reverse complement strand
TGACTTCATCAACTGCAGAAAATATTTAGCTCCTTCTGACTTTGCATGGAATCTCTATAAACTACCTTATACAGTCTCCCTGGGAGAGCTTTTCCTGGGGGAAAGCTGGGCAATGGCCAACAGCTGCATAGTGAAGAAGCACCAGAAAACCTGTTAATGTTGTATTGGCATGGTTCCTGGCAGCATGGGTTGAGGCTGTCCTTAATGGCCACCCTCTGGGAAGTCCCTCTGTGTTTCTGTGCAATGGCCAAGGCAGAGTGAGGAACAACCAATGGTGGAAACACCCTTCTAATCTACAGAATTATTCAAAGTGAATAAGATGCACGTGGCCATGAGTTTAAGATTGCTTTCCCATCAATGTTCAACATGTTTTGAAAGGCTAACAGTTTTGAATAGTATAGTAGTCCAAAGTTTAGTGGCTGTCACTGGTGAGGAGTAATTTGGACAAGAGTATGCTTTGAGAGGAAGGGCCTATCCTTAAGTGTCTTTTATCTAGAAAGAGAGAGCAAAGGTTATGTCTACATCAGTAGTGTCTAACTGTTGGCTACAAGTCTAGTCTGTGTCAGTTAAGCTTGTGCAATAGGAGAAAGCAACTTCTATAATGTGACTTAAAATTAGTTTGAACACATTCTTTTCCTTGTAAAATAATAGCTAGGTTATTTTCTAATTTATGGGGGAACTGAGGCACAACACAAAATTAACCTATCAATGTAATTTCTTAAATCAGCTGTAGTTACCTCTCGTATAGCATGTAAACATTCCCTCAATTATCAAGAAAAGTTTATCTTCTGTTTAGTGCCAGAAATAACTTAGTTTATTACATGGCTTGGAGCAAAGTCTAGGAGACTATTGAGATGACTGCTGCTGTGTAGGACCTTGAGTAAGTTAATTCTTCTAAGTTCATCTCTTCTACTACTGAGGTATTTTGATTTTTTTTTTTCCTTTTGTTTACAATCAAAGCAAATGAAAAAAGTAGAGAATCTCCTAAATGCTGTGTAACTCATAAATGCGTGTAAAATATTTTTCAATCAGATGTTACACCTGTTTAAACATCACAAAAACGTCTCAGAAATGATCGCTGTTCCCCACACTTCTCTGATTTTTACCAATTTAACAATCTAGGAGGTCTGCTGAGCCACTGTATCTAGTGACCTGTCTATTCCAGCCTTCTTCCCTCAGAGCAAAAAGAATATACACTATTTAAATTAGTGTTCTGAATATGCCCTGTTTGCTAACTGTCCAACCATGCAATGCCTTTCATTATTGAATCTGGTCCCTGGAATGAATATGATAAAAGACATGCTGGCTGATGGGCTTAGATTAACAATGAACCTAGTAATTGTCCGGAAATATATATTTAATTCATAAAAAGTCTTAAATCATGACATGATGATGGGGAGGTTTTTAAAAGAAAATGAAATACTAGTAATCACAAAATAATTGAGAATGTTGGAACTATTATTTTTCTTGACAGTATAAAACTTTTTACCATTTCTTTACCGACATGTATAATTTTCATTAAATTCACGTATGTAAAATAAATTAAAATTAATTTACATAGCAATTTTTCTAGAAAGCAGTTACAGCTACAGAGTCAGAAAAATGAAAATAATGCATTGATGTTTGTCTTTTTGTGTGAGAAATAAAATTTTTACAGAAGTAATATAACACAGAAAGCAATAGAACATCATATAATCAGGCATAATAGGATGAAATTAAGGTTAGGGAGATTAATGTTGACTGTGTATTTAAAAAAAAAAAAAAAATCGCTGTCTCAGATTAGGTTCTGGAATGATCTTCCAATAGGTAATGTGGAAGCCATAATACTTGTGATATTTCTAATTGCACTGAGAAACATTACATATGCAGCAGATATTATTTGTTCAGTGTGTGTCCATCAGTCTTGCATTCCTTCTGTACCTACATTACCTATAAAGTAATCTTTAAACTATTGGGGTTTAAATCTCTTCTCTCAGGACTTTAATTTGGGACCACTATTGTTTCAGTGAGCAGTGGAAATTGTTGAGTCCTGGTTTGATGTCCTGACCGTGACGCTTGTTCCAAGACAGGACAATTGCTTTCTCCAATCCATCTGCTTCTTTACTACGGCTGGTTTACAAGCTGTCAAATGCCAGGCTTTTTTGACTGATCTGGGTAATAGGATGTCAACACAGGAGTGTGGTGAGCCCAGACCCTTTTGGCTTTCTTAATCTTCTTAATAAGATGAATTGCAGGCCATTTGTCTATGAAGATGAAAGATTTATGCTTTCTTATGCTTTGGTTTTCATAATGAAGACTGAAAATCCTTTTGATTTTTTCCCTTCAAATCTAGGAACTTTGCATTGAACAATCACCCTCCTCTGTTATTGTTGTCAATTATCCTCTCTTTCTCAAACAGTCCAATGACTTTAAATATTTCCAAGGGCTTTAGGTAAAGTACCCCTCATCAGTGTGGGAGTGCTTGTATCAGATGTATTGGAGCTATTTCATTAAATATGTAGAATAAATATCTTCATTTGTGAACAAGCATGAAAATCCACAGTTACAAATATTTTCCTGGCTGCTCACTGAGCCTTAAAATCTAAACTGGGGTGCCTCCTCTGTTATAATTGTCATTACAGAATCCTGTTTTTTCCACTACTGTTACTCAAAGTACTCTGCCAGAAGTAGTCTTCCTTCATCATATTAGATGTTATACTCATGTTTAGGTTACATTGTCTGGGACTCCAGGCAGCACAAGAGATAATCTATTTATGACATCTATCAGATCCTTCTAGTCTGAATGACTCTGGTGGGCTTTACAATTTGTATAAAAACAGATTACCCTAAATCTTACAAACAGCTAATTCTGATTGAAGGTTATGAAATAATGTTAAATGATTATTTTCTTTCCGCAGTGGTTGCTTGTTGGCATCTTGGATTATACGCTTGAATAACTACTCGTAAAAGAAATAATTCAGCATGAGAACTTTGAATGTATCATGCAGTCATCAGATTGTTAAAATGGAGATGGTGCCCAGTGACTGCATGGTACAAAAGTTCAGGGGAGGATACCTCATCTAAGTGGAGGCTCAGATGCAGCACGGCGATGGCTGTGGCTACATGGATCCTGACCAAGATGTTAAACTTTTGTAATGCTGGTTACCAAATGGCAGGTAGGCTTTCTCTTTTTTCAAAGACTGGTGAACCTTGTCCCACTGAGCAGTATGGACATGATTGTAGGTATTCTCTTCCAAAACTAATGTGAACTACATCCTCTGAAGTTTTCTGCACTGACCTTTCACATCCACAGAAAAATGTGGCTACTCTAAAAGACCTTATATCTCAATCAATACTAACCTTAAATGCTTTGTATTCTTCTGCTGCAAACCACTGTGTATTCCTTAAATTCCAGGGGCTACCATCTCAAATGATTAAAACCATAACATTTAGATATGGATTTACATATCTTTTAGGGAAAGAAATGGTGTATTACTTCCTAGAAAACAGAATTTATCTATTAAAATATTTAAGAACAAACTTGTAAGCGTACTTCAACTTGCATTAAAATTTTAGGAAACAAATTATTGAAATATGAGTTTCTTCATATTGCTTACTTCAGACATCATGAAACTTTGTAGAAACTAAGACTGCGAGCATTAATTGATATAGCTAATCTCTTATAACTGTTAAAATCATACAGACCTCAGATGACTGTGGAAATTAGGTGCCTACTGCACTGTAACCTCTGTCTACATTATTAACCAGTGTAAGATTGTATTAGAAATAGACTGCTCTCTCCAAGAGCTGATATGCATTAATTTATCACGGAAGGACAAAAACCTGAGATTATATTTTGACAAACATTCCAAAGTTTGAATGCAAAATTGAACCTTTTATGCACTTCTTCCTTCAGCTTTCCCAACTCTTTTTTACTCCCAGCGCTTGACTGCTTCACAAGCTGAATTTTCATCCCACCTGTGTCAGTCACAGGATGCTGTTGAGGAGTTCAGCCCTTCTCTTATGCTAAAACAAAGAAATGTGTGGCTTACTTCATCAGCCATGTATGACACCCAACTGGTGTAAAGAGAGCATAACTGAGAAATTGCCCACTGCTTTAAAAAGGATGGATGATCTTGGCATCTGACTCTGCTGTAGAGCCATGTCTTCCTTGCAGACATACAGCTTAATTTAATGCTATAAAGTAGCTCTTTAAAGAGCCATTATTGTGCTGTCAAGCCAAAAAGAGGTGTTTAACTACACTACAATTTTCAAATTCTCCTATTTCAGACAAACCAAGTCCAACCTCATATTTTGAAGTTATTTCTGAAGTCTCAGGGAACTTTTTTTTTCCCTTGACATATCACCAAGGAATCGCTGTTGGGTTTGTATCTGATCACATTTGAAGACAAAATAATCACTTTCTGCCTTCTATTTTTGAAAAAGAAAATGAATTCTGACTTCATAGCCTTCAAATACAAGTACTACTTCTTTTATCTCAGGTGAGAAAGAAATGTCTTCTTCATCCAACTTTCATGAGAGAATACTACTTAAATGGTTTATTTAGTTAATTTTATTCTTTGAAAGATTCAAGGCAATGCAGTACATCATGGTGCCACTAATGGTGCACAAATCATCTCAGATTCTAGGTGTGAATCTGTCCACATTTTCCTGCTGGTTATCTACACAGTTCTCAGCTCCTCATGCCTTTATCTCTGTTCATTGTACTCATAAAATCTATATCTATGCTATCAAGGGAAATCCAAGGACTTACTCTGACAGAACAAGAGCAGAGAGGGATCTGCAGCCATGTAGGATGCATAAAAAACTTCATTTCTGCTTTATGTAGTTCAGTCTATTCTCCACTTCCCTTGTATAATATTTACTACTCTGCCTAAGTGATAACTGCACTACAGAGGATAGTGTTATCTAAACTGAAAAATTAGAACAAATGAAATTACTGAGATTTGATATAGAAACATCTTCTATAAAAATGCATTTTTCCTACTCCTGGAGACAGGATGGAATAATTTTCTTCTGATAAAAGGCTGGCTTATTTGGAGTAGTGCCTGATTTTTAGCACTTCAGTAATCCTACTTCTTGTCATTGTAAAGCCTTGACTAAGACCTTGTCTGACTCAATTTCTGCCCAGGAATCGGTCATAAGTGACTTTTCTGGAAGAGCTATATGGATTCATCTGTCTGAGAGGATCCCCATTTTATATTTTCCACTTATCTTACAATTTAGCTATTGGAAAATACACCACTGAGATGTTTTGTTTAAATGATATGATGGTCCTTCAGACACAAAGAAGTCTAGTGACTATGACAAAATATCAAATACCCAAAGCTCAGTTACTTTTACCAAACAATTTTCACCTCCCTCAAACTTGGTAATAGTGAACAGGATCACAGCATCACAAACTCAAAGAGTACACATCAGCT
The DNA here is from genome assembly GCF_018691265.1 of Tyto alba. NCBI lineage: Eukaryota > Metazoa > Chordata > Aves > Strigiformes > Tytonidae > Tyto > Tyto alba. Next base: position 2,969,613 of record NW_024881275.1, on the reverse strand, counting down.
GTTAGCAGCTGATTAAATTAAATTAAGTAAGAGTATTTCTTAATGCCATATCAACCTCCCTGCTCTGTGATGCTCTGAACCATGCTGCATGCCCCTCCGATCCTCTTCATCCCCCAGGGGTGAAGATCTGTGTGGACTTTCAGTTCTCATCTGCAGGGGAAAGAAGCTGGAGATAGATGCCCTACCAACCATCCCTAAGCCTGAAGTAGTCTTCACTCCTTGGATGAGGGGTGGGCAGGATCAAACAAGTCATGGCCAACCAGTGAGATCTTCAATCCCCAAAGCAGGTAAGCAGTCACCTCATGCTAGGAACTTCTGTGTTTGTGAGATTAGTTGGTCTACGTACTGGTGAAGGGAGTACCAAGGAGGAAGTTTTATTTTCCCCTATTCTCTGTTTTTTACCACTTTCCTTCTTTTCCCTGTCTTCTGGACCTTTCACTGTCCAAAAGGTGACCTGTGACATTTTCTGGTCTCATAATGATGGATGCAATGATACTGTCCATCACCAACTGAGTCTCTGGTCCTTATTGCATTCATAGTATGTCTTGAACAGCATGCCCATTGCATTTGCAAGAAGATTCCATTACCAAAGAAAAGATCACTTGCGTGATTTGTAGAAGTTGTAGGTATCACAAAACACTTCACAACTAGTATATGTATGTGAAAGTAAAGTGGGAAAGCTGCCCTAAGTTTCTTATGAGTTTCAGAATTGCTAGAAGCGTGCTCTGGCCTTTCCTGGTAGATCACCTCTGTCAACCTAGCAGTGGGAAATTCCCTTTTCATCTGTTTCACTGTGGTTGGGACAGACAGTGGGCTGCTGGTATCACAGGGACCACGTGTTCAATCTATTCTAGATTCTCATCCCGAAGCTTTCCTTTTGTAGTTTTTGTGGCCAGTTCTCACATAACATCTGTAGGCTGTAACTGAATGTCAGTGAGGAAGAAGAGTGGGATTTTTCTGTCACCATTTTCTATATGTCCAGAAGGGGAATAAAGAGTTCAGTCTTTCCAGTGTGCTTGTCCTTAATTGTTGAAGATACTAGAAGCAAAAATAATATTTCTACGTGTGCTCTGTAGAGTGCGGTATCTGTAGCATTTCAGGGTTTTGTTAATATGTTATCACTATGTAGAGCATTATTATTTTTGACTTTCATAATGATTCTTAATTTGCCTATGATCCTGAACGAAGTAGAAAAGTGGTATCACCTTATGAACAGAAGTGTTCCTAGACTGGTTTGTGAGTACGGAATTGCATTAAATTTAGTTGAAGAACAGATATGTGGCACTAATTCCCTGTGAGGATATGCACACCATGTCAGTAGGTACAAGGCTAGCTACCTCCTTTTGGGAAATTAAAAAAGAAAATTTCCAGCTGAAAAACTATTCCGTATTTTGTCTGATTATATATGCATACACACACATATAAATACATACAGACATAAATATAGAAATAAAGGTCTTTAGTTTGTTATAATTAGAAACAAAAGCAGAGCTTCTTCAGGTGAAAAATCACCTAATGTTGTTTGGGGATCTATAAGATTTCAATATTTCACCAAAATTATTTGAAAATATTGAGTTTTATGTTGTGAACACTTCATATAAATCTAACATTACATTATTGTTATTATTTTACTAATTATCAAAGAGTACATATACAACTGGTGCAGAATGCTTGCAGTATGATATTTTTGTTCTGAAAGCATTGACTTTTGACTTGTTCAGTTATTGTCAACATTTCAAAGGGAAAAATGAACAAGCACTGGGAGAAATCACAGAATGAAGTGAAATATGAACTGGATCTTGTAGCTCTAGACATAAACTACTTGTGACCAACTTTGAATTATAGACAAAAAAATCTGGAGTATGAAAACTCAAGACTTCACAGGCCTAGACAACTAAAGAAGGTATTTATACTAGCTTTTATAGCAGCTGAATCAGATTTAAAATGCCTAATGAAAATTTCCAGCAATTCTAATGTCATTAAGTCTCATGTGCTAAGGCAAAGATATCTTCTTCTCTTTGTTTTTACATGCTAGACTGTATCGCCTGCTACAAAATCTTCATTTTCATAATGTACGTGAATAACCTGAGAGCTGTGTAAATGTTTTGACACATGCATACTGTTTCTTTTTATGTATATAAAATAATTGCCCTACTATCCATCATATTATAAACTGTGACAAACTGAGTATATGTGTTTCTTCTTTGCTTGTTTTTAGCTGTGATAATTCATCTGTTCCCTTTGATTTGGAAATTTTACAGGCTTCAAAAATCCATGGGTGGGAAGGGGAAGGTTACTCATTGTAACCTCTGTATTTTTACTGTCTTGCCAAAAACATACTAGGAAAAAAATGTGTAAAAATCATATATTACACAATCTTCAAAAAAATCAGCTTTTTAAATATAACAGTAGTTTGATCAGTCTCTAACTGTGTGGATTGACATTTTATCTTAAAACTTTTTTTAAACTGAAACCATTTAACAGCGTTGGCACAAAACTAAACAAACTTCAAGTTAAGTAGTAAAGAACCAGTTATTTTGGTTTAATTTGGCTATATTTTTTAAGTAATTTAAAAAAAAAGATCGTAGTTTAGTACCTGCAGTACAAGAGAGTGATAGGAAAGGGAAGAGTGAAGAGAGATGAACACTCAAAGAACAGAAATAACAAAATGGAGGGGACATGAAAGATTAGCACAAGGCAGGAGCGTTATAGACAGATTTACATACCATTAAAATTTGGGTATCTGTTCCTATTTTACACTGTGTAACAAAATTATGAATTTTATTTCACATCTTTTTAACTTAATAATTGCAAAATATTCTACATAATTGATAAGAGGTTTGGTCTAGAAGACAGGGAGTAATTGTCTTGTGATGAATGCTTATCTGGAAATACTGGTTTCTAGCCTTTATTTGTGTCAGTAATTTCTGGTGTGTTGCACATGATTTCACCAACATGGTTTGTTTGCGTTTGCTAACATATGTCTCAGTGTGGGACCTCTGTGTGTGTTTTAATGGCTGTCTTGTGTTGGCAGGCTGCGCTCATTGTTCTGGCAAGATTTCTTCTGGAGAATGCTGTTTTGTGTAAACTTTGATGGATTTGGGTTTTTTGTTTATCGTCAAAAGACTAGAAGGAAAAAAGGGGGGAATTTTAGGGAAAACAGTTCATTTAAATAGTTCTAGAAAATTAGCTTGAAGCAGTTGTTTCAACTTGTGCTCAGCTTGAGGACTGAGGTTTCTTCATAAACAAGTTTAACAAAGATGGAATCATGCTGCTGGACACAAACAGAAAGCCATATTCAATTTGGAACAGGAACAGCAATGTCCCTTTGTGGCGTTTCCTGACTTGAAGGAAATCTCTGGAAAATCTCTGAAAGGGAGACATGGATAGGATTCCCCTATCAAAATCCGTGTCTAATCCCAGAAAAATTTCTGGACTCTGCAGGAAATACAAATCTGCATCAGGGCAAACATCACCCTACACAGGAGGAAGCAGTACAGAAAAAGTTATTCTGAGGTGTTATGTCATAAACCTGAATCCCAAGTAAGAATGTTACACTGAGACAACACATTCACCACAAAAACTGTAATCCAGTACTAAAAGAAACAAGAAGCAAATGAGGAGAAGGTAAATGTATCCCACACTGAGCATTTCTTCTCACTGCAAACTTCCCTCAATAACATTTAACTTAAAGGATCTCTACTAGCACTAAGTAGATGATAAAAACCGTACAGAATTTTTCACTAGCAATGGAAAATGTTTTAAATATTTTCCAGTATACATCTAACTTCTAGTCCAATGGCATGAACCATGCTAATTTTGTTCAAATTTCTTTCCTATAGCACAACCTAGGCATGCTTGCAATTTTTTATTTTTTTTTTTTTTTTAATAGGAGATGTTGGTAAAATTATAGATGTTGTGACATGAAAATTAATAATGAAATATTTGAATAATGAAGTAGTTGAAATAATTAAATATGTAATGCACTTTGCTGCTCTTAGTTCCCTTACTTTCTATTTGATTCTAGTTGTGATGCACACCTAGACAAATTACATTTGTTTTTTTACAACATAGAAGTATGATGGTTTGTTTTAACAATAGAAGGCTTCAAATCTAAACTGTGAAACATTAATACCTTGAACCACTAAGAACGAAGAAGCATTTTTTGCAAAAAAACCCAATCTTGATCTCTTCCCTGAATGTCAAATAGACAGTCTGAACTCCACCTCTTTCTTAAGTCTTTATTTTTTATCTTGTCTAGAAGGTCTACACCTGTACTCTATATGAATAAACAATGAAGATAGGAGACAACCTCCTCATTCTCTCTGGCTCCTTTAACTTCCCTATATTTCATTTTTTTCAGCAATTTTTCTGTGAGACCATATCCTGCATCATTGTTTCCTTCCTGTTTTTGGAGAGCGCTAGACTGCTATCTGCCCTCCCACAGGAGAACGCCCTCTGCACTTCTCTTAGTTGTGAAAGAGGTGGTCCTTTAACTTTCTTATTTCTCACCTCCACAAGTTAATACAGGGATCATGTCTGTCTATGAAAGCACAGTTACTTTTACAGTTTTTTGAAGTGGTGTCTGTCTTGACAAGTTAAGGAGCATTGATAAGGATCTCATTTGGAGAAATTTGTAACCAGTCATCTAAATAAAATTTGGGTGTTAATTAATAAATTATTATAGATTGTTAATTCCAGCCATCTTGCTTTTTTGCCTTGGTCTCTGACAGCAAGATTTGTTGGTCTGTAGTGTTTTGACTTAAGCGTACTACATTAATGTGTGCAGAATCGAACTATCCAGTTCTGAATTTTTTCATTTTTTTCACCATCAAACCATCAAATTCTGTATCAGGATGTTTATAATTTCTGTACAGACATATGTGCTCTACATATCTTTTAAGGTAACATAAACCAGTAGCATAAACATGCCCTTCCCCTTCCCTTGAATCCCAGAAAATGTAAAACTAAAATTTTCCAAATAAATAAGTGCAAGTGAAAATGTACATCTGCCTTTGATGCAAGGCAAGTAGATGTTTCTAATTCTATGCAGGAAGATATATCATAAGCTTTTTTTAGAAGGGGCCTCTACACTAACATTAAACTTTGATTTGTTTTAGCCTGCCTCATATAGTCACTTGTTTGCAGTCGGTCCAGGTGCAAGTTGAAACTGATAAGAGCTGGCAGTGTTTGTTTTATTGTGAACCTTATTCATCCTGATATTTAATTATGTTTCCATGTGGATTTGTAATGTGGATTAATAGTTTTATTCTACTCCTGTGATTAGTTTCTGTTTGTTCTAATTTCTTTTTGGCTCTTTCTTGACCTTGAGGTGAAAAAACACAGAAGATGTATTCCCTCAATTTAATGCCAGTCTGAGGTGTTTCTCCTGCATCATCAGATCAATGAAAAGTAAATAGCCTACACTTCTTGTTTCACAGTGCAGTATTGATCTTTCTTCAGCTTTTGCTTCCCTTTTTCCCTGCGTCTTGTGTCTTTCAACCCCTGGGACCGAAGTGATTGCCATAGATTGGACAAGCTAACAAGCGCATGATAAGGAACTAGTGTTTTGTGGTATACTCACATTCACACGCCTGGTATATAAAGCCTGGACCTCTCCGCGTTGAAAGAGAGGTGCCATTTTGTGTATGGCACAAGTCACTATGAAAAAGAGCCACAGGGAAGGCACCAGAGCAGCAGAGGATTTTATTCTCCGCACCGATCTTTTATTCCTACAGCTGGTGCCAAGCTGGGTGAGGACATTACTCCTCTGAAAAGTAAGACAAGTAGCCTGCGGGGAATGCCACAAGCTGCTTTTTGCTGTGGCGATGTATGGGATGGTGGCAGCCCGTGGGTAAGTCTGAACTCAATCTTATAATGACCGTGATATGTGTGTCAAGTCCTATTTAAATTTGGAGCAGCAGAGACCTATGCAGAAAGTTTGAGAGATGCAATGGAAATATACAAATTCTGGTTGGAAATGGGACAGTCGGCATCATGTAGTGAGTATATTTTGTATTTCAGCCTTGAACTGAGAAAAGCTGAAGGCAATATTTTGTTTAGTAAATGAACTGAATTAATCTAATAACTTGGGGGGGGGGGGGGGGGGGGGGGAAGGAGAGCTTGGGGGGTTTTATGCTTTTTCTTTTTTTTCCCCAAAAATATTGTGGAAAGTATTTTCCTTTTAAATTTTAATTCAGTGGCAAAATCTTAGTTTATAATGCTTAGAAACTGTGCCTGTAGTGTCTACCTGTCATCAAGTGCTACACAAATTAAGAAATCAAATCTCTTTCAATTTTATCTCCGGGCCCTTAACTGTCCAAAGTGTTCCCTGGTACTGAAAAATGGTTAAATTAATAATTGATATGCTATTGTATGCTATGCAGCCTATTGTTTCTTTCAGGGAGATAGGTATTTTTGCTGTGCAGTGGAGAAGTTTTCTGACGTTGCTTAAGGTTTGTGAGAATACTGGTTTTGTCTCCAGGTGCTTATTAGTCCCTCATGCTGTTGGGTTGCTACCACATTAATCTGTTGTAAATTAGTCTCGTATCATCTTTGATGCACTTAAGTTGGTTACCGAGTATATATACACTTGATTTTACATGTTTCAAAGTAGTTATCATAGATGACCTGTTATAAAGCATAAAAGAATCTGTACAATCTGTAAAGTTGCTATTTTATTTGCAATCTGGTAAAGGCTAAGGCACTTGTTATTATTATTATTATTATTACTATTTTATGTTTTTTCATAGATATTAGTACTTTACATATGCATTTGTGGACAAGTTATTTTTACACATTTTATTATAGTGCTACTGTAGCTAACATAAAATCTTCTCTACTAATACAACAGTAAACTAAATTCTGTATTCTTCTATTATTATTAACAGTACAGTGATATATGAGTTTCATATTTCCCATGGACACCACTGCAATGCGGTTTGTTGGCAGTATTTTCAGTGGTACACTTTTATAATGTGGATCTTTGTTGTTTAGCGTGTTTTAAAAAAGTCAGTGTACACTACACAAATTATGCCTAATGTAGGAGCTATTCTATCTCTTTCTAGTTTTATGACATTTTACACTTCTTGGAGCTAGATGATTGTTCTAACCCAAGCTATTATGTAATCCTTAGGGTAACCCTGCTGCTGATTTGAACGCTATTAATTTTCTATTATAGTGTGCTAAAGATGTTCTACAGTGTGAAGCTCACCTGCATTATTGAGTCAATGACCAATTGCAGAGTTACTCTGTGGTGGTTGGAGCTTAACTCAACCCTTTGGGATCTCATTTATTATTTGCAGATATTGATTCTGGAAAAAGAAAAAGCTAAGATGTGTGAATCTAATACTGACTTAGACCTAGCCTACAGCTGTTAACTCCTAATGGTCTGCTTACTATATGTGTGTTAACCGAAGCTTGAATTTCTTTATGTTTTCATGTACAATAAGCTATTTGCTGCTACTTCATAAATATTTAAAAGCTTCTGTGCAACCTGCTTAGTCATATACCATCAACTTAGATATCTGTTATATTTAAACTGAGTTTAGTCTTAATTATTTTCCTAATTCCTTATTAATAGAATATGGAGATTAAGAAAATACTTTAGGCAATTAAGTTTAGTGCTATGTTTTACATAATTTGCACAAGAATCTCTACTAGAAAATTCATATAAAAAAATGTGCTTTAATTCCCTAGAGACAACAGTGCTTTGTGTTTGTGAATTTGTCTTCAGGACAAGGTCTATAGTTGTATAACATAAACTAATCAAGTAAGAATATAATCTCCAATTTTCTCCTGTCGTATTACCAGTATGGTGACTGTCCAGCTCAACTTCTTCCTGTATTGACTTAATATAATCATAGCAAGAATCAGAACAAGTACGTTTTTAATTGTTTTTTCCTCCATTTTATTCTCATCTTTGCCCACTAATTTATCTGAACATAAATAAAAAAGCTTCTGGAAGGTTTGTGGTGTTGATTCACTGGTATTCCATACTCATCTAAGTGTCCTTTATCATGGACTGTAGAACTCAGATAAATCAATCATCATCAATTATTTGAATAGATCAAAATCGGTAGTAGGTAATGTTTCATACAAAACAGATAAATATATATCTTAAAGGCAGAAAAAGCACATGAAGGAAATACATTCTTTATGAGTATTAACAGCAACACACTACAGCATGGGGAAAAAGGATTTGGAAGAGACTGACAGATAGAACTTGTTCATAATTTTCAGAAATGTTGTTGTTAAAAAACGGGATATCACAGAGTCAGTACTCTCTGGCAGAAAAGTGGAGTAAACACTGTCATGAATTACCTAAACATGTAATTCATGACAGTGCCTATTTTCAGGTTATATTGAGACTCTTCCTATAGTCTTTTTAGTGATTATTTACTATGAGCCTGTTATGGTCCAAAACTGTCTTGTGCTGTCTAGTCTCACTCAAGAACAAGCAAAGAGCTGTGTACACTGCTGTAGTTTATGTACTTATTAATATTTAAATAGAAAACAGGTACAAAGAATAAATGCAGTTAGAACTGGTACTGCCCCAGCAGGTGGTAGGGAACATTTCCACTCCAGTAACCTTAAAATTCTGTTTACAGTTAAGTATGAACAAAATTGCAAATAAAAGACAGTAAATTGCTCTTTCTCAATGTGGTTTAGAAATCATGTTCCTGAAGTTAAATAATCATGTTCAAACTGTCTTTCTGATTTAGATATGTATTATAGGAAATGAGAACATATCATTTATCTGAGTCGGAATACAATGTCAAAGGCTATATGGAAGCATAAACTTGTGCATTTCCTTAAACTGGGAAAACTGGGACCTGGGGTGGGATTTCACCTAAAATAAATCCTAAGATTATATTATGTAAGTGTTTTAATGATGTTAACTAGATGGAATATAGAAAATATTTGAGTTCGTATAAATATAGATGTGAATGTGATTCACATTTTATTCCTGTCCTTTTAGATACTTAAACCTAGTTACTGTTTTGTAAATATTGTCAATCTAGTACATATTCAATTTAGAGAAAGACATCCCATTCCTGTGCTATAGCAATCCTTGAGTAAGGTTCTGCCATACCCAGAAGCCTAATTTAAGTTTTGAAAGTGAGTGTTAAAGGGCTTTTCTAAGGTAAAGTCTAGTTTCTGAAGTGGAAATTGGCAAATTTCAGCACTGATATGTCTTTCAGCGGGTAGTGTCAGCTGGTATGGTGAGACATCGGCAGAAGCAGATCCTCTCCAGGTTTGCAGTGCCCTTCGAAATGATGTTTTCTGCAGGTCAGGTGGAGGTGGCTCTTGTCAGCCTGGTAACGTAGCCGTGCAGGACTCTGCACAGCAACTGCTGCAAAGCCAATAAAGCATCAGAACAAATCAGCCAGAGAGCCAAAGACTACCACAGCCTGGTCAGAAATGTGCCTATAAACATTAACTCAAGTTCTGCTCAACCCTTTTTTGGCAAAGCTGACGGAGCATTATCAAGAGATGCTGCCTGAAATCCTTTAAATCGATAGAAGTGGAGATTGTCACATTTAGCCCCGGCTAAGAGCCTGCAGGGTGCAGCTCTAGGCTGAAATGTCCTGCTTTGGACGAGGGGTTGTGCATGATGCCTTACTGTGCAGTGCAGACATATTCCGAGGCATTTTATACAGGATTTAGGTAGAATTTGGTTACCCAAGCTCAAAAATCTATTCCAAATTGCATCTTGAGGCTGATTAAAGTTAACTGTGTCTCTCTTTGGTAAAAAAATACATTTTTTTCTTTTTAATTCAGCTTTTATTTGGGAATATTTATTTCCCCCTTTTGTATATGCTAACAACCCTTTTAGTTAGAGCTGATGGGTGTATATTTGTTCATTAACATGGCTAAGATAAAAGGTGCTGCTCTCCCTTTGTGGGCTTTCCCACAAATCTCTGAATCCAATAGCGTGTATGTGGCTAATGTACAGACCACAGAAGTTTCTTCACAAAATGAAGCCATAAATGTTTTCTCTTTTAAAAGATCGAAGGAGCTATCATCCTTTCAATAAAAACCTACTGATGAGAACATTTGCCTACAACATGCTTGTACATGTATTTAATTCTCTCTTGATTTAGATGTTGAAACACATCTCTCACTTAATGATTTGAGTACCAAGACCTGGGTTATAGGGATGAAGTCTGGAAGACCCTCCCATAGTTTATACAGGTTTCTATATGGTCCAGCAGTTCAGAGATTGGGTGCATGTGCATTTCTGAAAGAGGAATGAGCAATGTATGTTACTGGTGCTGTATAGGTACCTTCATATGGATGGAACACAATATAACTAGGAACAAACTCTGTGTTTTGCATATGGAGATAACAACTTATAAAAGATAAAGACAAATAGATTTTAAAGAAATTCACCCCAAAAACAATTTACCTCGGGACTGATTTCTACGTGAACATGAAGTTTTTGTTCCAAAACTAATTATCAAATGTCTTAAAAACAGACTGAAAACATCAGCAGTGTCATTGGTAAAACCACTAACTTTTCCCTGATGACTGAAAGGGGATGAACTCTTTTCCAAGTGCTTTGAAAGGTGTCTTAAAACAATGAAAAACATGCAGGATTTCAGCCTGAATAGTTTAGGTAAAATAAAACTTTATGTGACGCTGAAAACAAGTTACTTATGAAAGTATTAGGTAGCTGAAAGAAAAATAACCACTGCTTTGTAACTTCTCCACTTGTGGCTACGTCTCTGAATGGAAGAATGTGACAGTATTTTGAAAGCTGTTTACATTGTAGTGCAGGTGGTCAAATATATTTCTAACTGTTTCTAACCATGCACTTCTGGTTGAGTGGTTTGGAAGCCAGTTAATTCTCAATAGAAGTTATTTAGTAGAAAAATTATTATTTGAGATGCTGGGGATACATTTCCGAAAGTGTTGCATATTCATCTATTTATTTCTTACTTTAAAATCACTACCTCCACTATTGGCACTGAGTTCAATTAAAAGGAAAGGAATGAAACAATAATACAAATGCATATTTGAAGATTACTGTTAAGGAAAAATATTGTTGTTTAATCAATAGTTCTCATTAACTGCAGTTCATTAGATTCAGATAATTCTTCCTATTGCTGTAACACTTTCAGCTAAATAATTTATTTCCCATGTGAACCTTGCTTATATCAGTTGTCATGATTTGTTAAAAATTTATTTGGAAAAGCTGGTAGTCATCAGAAATGCTGAGTTTTATATGTTTTCAGCTGCTAGGGCTTAGAATTCATACACTGATTTTGATTTTTATTTTTATTTTAAAGAAGAAATATGTTTGATATAGATTCCATCACCATGTTTATATAATGAATTTACCAAATCTGACATTATTTTACGCAGTAATAACCTACTAAATATACTTCTTCCCCATTTCTCTTTTTCATGGATATGTACATTCAAATTCTACAATAGTAAAAATTAATAGAGATGCACAAAATTCAAGGACTCTGCTGGATACAATATTTATATATTGCATAAATATATATGTATATATTTACCTTGTTGATTTCTGCTTAAAGTTTTTTTTTGTGCTTAGTCTCTTAATTCTTATTTTCAAAAGAAAATAAAGGGAAAACTAAATTCAAACTTGTTAAATAGACTTAAAAGACAAAGGTAGAAAGCCCATAAAGGTTCATATTTCTTCTTTCTGTCTCTTCTGAATCTCTATATATAATTCCAGCAAACAGCCAGACAACACAACAAAAATGTACTTAGCCATGACTCCTTGAAATATTTTGAGTGCTCAGACACAGTAAATGATAAAAAAGTCAAATAGAGGACACTTCTTTTCCAATTCTGTCTATTTCTTGATAGAGTCAAGATTGCTGCTCTGTATGGACCAGCAGTATTGGAGTGGGGAGCATGCTGGGGACTCACTGAGGCCAAATCGGGCAGTGGAGGGAATCACAGCACTCAGACTTGTCCTGATCCCACAAATAAGAACTTCATATCAAGCAAGATGATGTTCATCAATAAGATGATTACTGAACAACTTCATTTTATCTAAAAGTCAAGTATTGTACTCCAAAATCAAACCAAATCCTGACAGAATAAAAAGGAGAATAAACAATAAGGGTATAAAAGAAGACATTGATTGCATTTAAGTTTTTCTTAATGGATTTTTCAGTACTTCCTGACTGAGGCAAGCTACAATTCCTTCCGTTGTGACCTACTTCAAAGATTGGCAGAATATACGACTAGTAATATAATATTAAAATGTAATGTATTTAAATTATTATAATGTTATTCTGAATATTTCAGAGTGTAGATATAGGCCTCAGAATTTGGGGTCAGTGTTCTAATTCAGATGTTATCGTCAGCACCTATCTGACTACAAATAATATACAACATCAGGCATATGTTCTGACATTCATTGGAAGTGAACACTGCAAGGACCTGATCAAGTACTCCCTCTTGTATTCATTCTTTTTCCTTTCTTCCTTTTTAGAAAAATATTATGTGCTGAATTGCAATGTATTGTGATCTGAGCCACAGCATCTGTTCCAGGTTAGGCAAGGCCCTTGACAAAATTAGATTATATAAGGGTGTAATGAAAAGAGCTGTAGCTAGAGCATTTACAAGAGCCAGGCTGACATATTAGTTGTTTTTATATATCTTGAGGCAATGGAGAGGTTCTTACATGATAATGTCCTCTACTCTTGCTGCAGTTTGTAATTACCATCAATTGTAATTTAGAATAAAACAGTGATATAAATGTTGCTTAGACTAAATTTTATTGTAGCTGAAATTTTACATAAATGCTGATAGTATTTAAGCAGTAAGGGCCGGATTCTGAACTTGTACATGTCAAATCTAACTTGTCTGTTTACTTAACTTCCTATTTAATATATTTTTAATGATATAAAACATTTGGAAGCATTGCAAAATGATGGCAAGTAGGAAGCCAAGCTAGGAAATGAAGGGAGCGGAATTCTTCTACATTATACTAGTTGAAATAAGGTCAGAATCTGACCTTAAGATTCATAATGATGAAAAACAATGATCTTTACTTTGAGCAAAAAGAAAGCATAGATGAGAAGTGTCTTGAGGATGTCCTTTTTCCGTGTTACCTATGGATGCACAATTGTTCAATCTGCCATAAAAAGCACAGATATGAGTAGTTCTGTGGGCTAATGCCCTTTTGTTTGTTCCCCATCAAAGATCACATATAAAAGGTGAATAGGTAGGACTGGAGCAAGCTAGAGATATTACCTGCATCCACTGGGAGAAACTCCAAAGTTTGTCTTGGTCCTGAAGAGTAGCAGACTGTGTAAAAACATACCCTTTGACATTGATAGCAAAATGTAATATTCTCAGGCAGATGGGTGGTCTGGCAAAGTACAAGGAGAATAATTAATCCAGGCTAGTTAATGACCACTCTATCATCAAATCTTTTCCCCTGTTCTTTGTACTATATTGAGGTGATACAGAACACCACCTCAGACAAATGTATAGTATATCTAGAAAGAGAATAATTTTTTTAGTGAATTTCTGAATAAATGAGATCATCATCATCATCCTGACATGCTATCGTAACAAAATATCCTTATCTCCCTCCTCAATAATAGCATGAAAGAACATGACAGATCAGTTATGCAATCCACTGCATCATGATATTTGTGGTTAGAACATGGTATGTGCTTTTACAAAAGTTTTGAATGAATCTTTGGTTTTCAGTCCGCAAAAATGTAGCATTATATCATACTGTGCAATATTTTGGATCTTATAGTTCTTGGAAACTTTATAGCTTTAAAAAAAAAAAAAAAGGAACAGTATCTGTTACTTTTTCATATATTCACCCATTGAAAAAATAATCAGGGTAATCATGGTATCTGGTTAGTGACATGATATCTTATAAACAGCTAAAATTTATTCCAATGCGACTTTTTCTCTCTCAGGAATCAAGCAGCCTGAAACTTACTCCATTGGGTTTTGTAGTTGAACTAATTTCAAAAGTGGTTTTTACAAAATTTCCTACGAATTCTAATAGTCTCATTTTGCAGATTCTTGTATGATGCTTTTTATTGTTGCTTTGGGTGTTTTTGTTACCTGAAAGTCAGTCCATCTCTTTTTGTTCTTACCTGAAGGGCAAGGTCCACTGGACGCCATTGGGGATGGGTAGGGGAGATGGCTTTTTTAGAACAAACAACTATAAAACATGTGTGTAAACTCAAATCTTCCAGAACTGACAAAAAGACAGAAAAATACTGATTTTTAACCTGCGGTTTGCAACAATAAAGTAAAACATTTCCTGGTGGACTGTAGTTTTGAGATGTTTGGATAACTTTCATCAGAGAAGAGCAGTATTTTATGACTTCCCACAGATCTGCTCCTTGAAAGGAGAAAATGTTTATTTTGTCTGGGGAGAGAAACCAGTGAAGAGCTGGAAAATGAGGAGTGGAATTTGGAGCTCTGTTTTATTAGGACAGTTGTACTGTGGGAAAAAAAAAAAAAAAAAAAAAAAAGATTCAATCTGGTGTTATTTACCAAAATGTCTGTGTGTGGTTCTATGTTAGGGGATGAGTGTTATGTTTCTGTGTTTATTCTGCAGCCTGTAGTTTAGGAGTGATCCCAGTGCACTTGGTGATCTTGACAAGAACAAGGACTTCAACTAGACTAAATCTACTGCTTTAACCACTTCAACTTTCTTTAGAATTAGTGTAAGTACGTATTTATCTAAGTAGATGCACAATTTGTGTGTGTCCATTTGCTGTACATTTCAAACCACTTTGCATGTGCAGATTCTGTAAGCTAAACTTCTGCAGAGGTAATTCCTTCAGAAACTGAACACAGAGGAGAAAACCCCCGCCTTCAAATTAAACTGATTTTAGAGTCACTTGCAAGAGGATGCTTGCACAGGTTTTTCTTCATTGTCCTAGAGAGAACCTGAATTTTCTCAATAGTATACATTTAAAATTACATTTGTCCTGAGCTATTAAGAGTCTTGTAAGTGTACTATGTCAGAATGAGAAAGCTTTGTGGTTGAATCAGGACTGGGCTGTGATCATGTCTTCCTATAACTTATTCATTCACTCTCACATATATTCTTGAAAATCTATAATTTATTCATCTTGAAAAGCATTAGTGTATGAACAGGGGCTTAGGCAGGAGGCTCCTGAAATCTAATCCTGATTATGATACATATTCATACCATACCCTTGGGCAAGTCCCTTAAGTTCCACAGGTCAATTTACACATCTGTACAGTATGATAAGTGACTTCAGTGAGGTGTTGTGGAGATTAGTTATGTTTGCAATACACTTTGAAGATCAATAAATAAGCTAATGTTAAGAAATTTTTTTCTTGGGTCTTACATATCGGTGAATGCTGCTTCTCCCTCTGAGAAAGGAGGAATAGCAGATCCTCTGGATAGTCACTCACATGTAGTTGTGATATATCCAGTATTAACATTGCTATGAGTTTAAACTCATATTCACCTGATTGTTTGTACTTGGGGAACAATATGACTGAAAAAGAATGTAGAGGAAGCAGTGTAAAGAGTCTCAGAAACAGAGTGTCTTTGTTCTGAGTGTTTTACAATTTTTTGTTTAGTAGAAGCTACAAACAAACAGAACAAATTTTTATTCTCAGAAATTCTGGAATGGCTTCTCATGGGCATCTGAAATGGGCTAGTTGGAGTGGATCACTCAAGAGGAAACCATTACCCTCCATCTTTATCCTCTATCCCCAGTTCTCCTTGTTTTCCATGTATACTTTTTTTCTCCAGTCCTGTTTACAGCCTGACAATACTTGAAAAACCTATTTATGTTGCAAAGGAGGACAAACTGTCTCCTGCATATGTGAGTCATACAGCAGAGAGTGTTGTGAAGTTACACCAGGCTGAGACTTAAGAACATGCAGATGATGCTTTTAGATGTAATTTCAGCAAGACTCATCCAGTTCTTAGGTTTCAGAACGGTTTTAATTGCTTGATTTTGGCACTGTTTTACACTGCTCTGTATAATTAAAATAAAAAACATTAGAGTTGTCTTCAATGCTGAATTATACATTTAATTTTCACCTTGGAATTCATTTTATGACTAATTATTGTATATTTTGTTTTTCTTTATCAGGGATATAGATGAACTCCAAGTATCATACAAGCAAAAAAGATAATAGATTTTTTGTTCTGTTCTGTATTTCCAGAACATTTTTGTTACTTAAATAAAATGATCTGAAACATACAATGTATATCAAATGTGTTTAACTAAAAAACCCTGATATTAAAAATGTCTGTATCCCTTAAGAAGAAAAAAAAAGACTTAGGTATATGCATAACTGAATTCTGGAGGATTACTCATATGAAAAAGACTATTCATTATTCTAAGTGTTTGCAAGGTTGATGTATTTCTGATTAAATATCTATACTGGGTATGGTTTATAGCTTCTGCTCTTCAAATTGCACCAGTTATTTTATTTTCTAATTATTTGTCTGAAAGCTTATGTTCATATTTTAATATTTGCAAAACTGACCTACTAAAAGATCTTTCAATAACTGGGGTAGAAATCAAACTTTTTGCATATTACTTAATGGTGGAAAATTTAAAAATTTGTAGTAATTTTAGAATTTTCATATGAGGAAAAATATTGTCAAATAGTAAAAACTCTTAATGTTTTGCTTGGGTGGCTGTATAATTCTCAAAAACTATGTTGCTGCACCTTGTGGAAATTTGTTTTACAAGTAACAGATGTAAATCTCCTGCAGCTGAAAGCACTGTTCATAGAAGGTTAAATTTATTTTACCGTGTACAGCAGAGCTGGCCTCTATAAATAATTTTATTATGTTCTTTTATAAACATTTTGGAAGAAGAAAATTCTTGGTTTAACACAATAACATATTGTATTTTCACTACTCAAAGAATTAGATTGATTATAGTGGCATCTAAGATTGATAATACATAGATTTCTATTATGACACCCATTGTTTTAGTGCTAGACTGCAGAGGAATGCTTCCTTAAATGCATCATTGTATAAAATATTGACCTAGAGGACTTCATTATTCAAGCTGGAGAGACAGTCGCTACTTAACAGTAATAAACTGTTTCTGTGTTACATTGAGAATACTTCGGAAAATATGAGAGTTGTCAAATCTCTTGAAAATCCTGTCTTTATAGTACACATGACACTAAAGCTATGGCTGTATTTTCTGCTAATAAAAGCAAAGGCACAGACAGATGTGAAGGATATCATGGTACACTGACAGGAAACTAAGAAAAATGAGTACTTTGTTGAGGAGCAGAAAAAGACACAGGCCAATGACCTTGGGAAGCTTTAATAGATATAGCTTACTTTTTTTTTTTTGCCTTTTTTTTTTTTTTTAATAACTGATGCAGAAATATGGATAATGCAAAGAAGTATAAAGTTTGCATGTAAAGTTTCAGTGTATGAATTAAAACTCATCATTATATTTAAAAAGAAATAAATAAACTGAAATACAAGGAAAAATTTACTACTTCATTAATTCATCTTCAGATATTTGAATGGTTCTTCTATCAAGATGAATGTCCAGATCTGAAAGAAGAAGAAAAAAATTCCTGTAAAAACAGTGACTGTGGTGTTTACTCCACTCCATGTAGAACCTGACATAACTGGTAGTTTACCATCCATGATGGAAGAGGAATGATATTTTAGTTGACCACAAAATGCAAGCATGATTTTCAATGAGTTAAAGAGAAAGAAATCATCAAATTAATGGTCAAATCCCATTGAAATCCAGTTATGAGTTGGATATCTGATTTATATTCCCTTGAAATATCTTAATATATCTTTATGTCTTTGTATATACACATACAGAAATAAGAACTGTTCTTGGGAACGTAAAGGCATGTCTCTTATCTGACCATGACCACAATCTTATCTTAGACTGTGTTTGCTCTTGTTTCACAGGCTGTGAATTCTGGATTACTCAGCAAAGTTGAAAAATTTACAAAACAGAATCAGAACTAAGTAAGCATACACTTAGAAGTGGCAAAAATTGAGGATTTGGGTTTGTTTTGTGTTATGAAAACCACACAGTTTTAATATGAGGCCACATCTGCACCATTTAACTGTTGACAAAATAAGCTTAATATTCATCCGTGTTTTATTAACTTACTGTGACCTTTTAACACATAACCATAGACAAGTTTGACTTTCGTGGTCATTTACACCAAAGTGTGATCTGCATATGGTGAACTAAAGATATAATCAAACTGTACAGCAAATCAACAGGAATAATCTTGAATTTTCTCATTGTATTGAACTATGTTAAATATATTTCCATGTATACTGAACTTTGATTTGAAGAGTTACTTTTAAAAAGAATTTCATTGGAGATGCAAGTGTATATTCATTTTAGTCTTTATATTCTTTTAATATAGACCATAAGACTTTCAGTAAGACGTTTAAGAATAACTTTCATAGAATCATCGGATCTTCTAGGTTGGAAAAGACATGCAAGGTCATCGAGTCTAACCATTAACCCAGCTCTGCCAAGCCCACTGCTAAACCATGTCCCTGAGCACCACAACTACACATCTTTTAAATACCTCCAGGGATGGTGACTCCACCACCCCACTGGGCAGCCTGTTCCAGTGCCTGACAACACTTTCAGTGAAGAAATTTTTCCTAATATCCAAACTAAACCTCCCCTGGTGCAACTTGAAGCTGTTTCCTCTTGTCCCATCACTTGATAATTGGCAGAAGAGACCAACCCCCACCTCTCTACAGCCTCCTTTCATGTAGCTGTAGAGGGATGAGGTCTCCCCTCAGCCTCCTCTTCTCCAGGCTTAACATCCCCGGTTCCCTCAGCCTCTCCTCACAGGAATTGTGCTTCAGAGCCCAGCATTAGAGGTGCAGTCTCACCAGTGCCGAGTACAGGCGGATGATCCCTGCCCTGGTCCTGCTGGCCACACTGTGGCTGACAAAAGACAGGACACTGTTGGCCTTCTTGCTCACGTGGGCATGCTGCCACATCATATTCAGCTAACCGTTGGAACAACACCCCTGAATCCTTTTCTAACAGGCAGCTTTCCAGCCTCTTTCCCCAGACTGTAGCACTGTGTGTGATTGCTGTGACCCAGCACTGAGACTTATTTAACACCATAACAATGGCCTCAGCCCATTGACCCAGCCTGTCCAGACCCCTCTGTAGAGCCTTTCTACCATCCAGCAGATCAGCACTCCCGTCCAACTCAATGTCATTTGAAAACTTACTGAGGTTGCATTCAATCCTCTCATCCAAATTGTTGATAAAGATATTAAAAACAACTGGCCACAGTACTGATCCCTGGGGAGCACCACTTGTCATCAGCTGGAGTTAACTCCATCCACCACAGCTCTTTGGGCCTGGCCATCCAGCCAGTTTTTTACCCAGTGAGGAGTACGCCCATCCAAGCCATGAGCAGCCAGTTTCTCCAGGAAAATGCTGTGAGAAATAGTGTCAAATGTTTTACTGAAGTCCAGGTAGGCCACATCCACAGCCTTTCCCACATCCACCAGCTGGGTCACCTTGAGATAAAAGAAGATGGGGTTAGTCAAGCAGGACCTGCCTTTCAGAAACTGGGCCTGATCACCTGCTTGTCCTGTACCTGCCATGTGATGGCATTCAAGATTATCTGTTCCATAACCTTCCTCAGCACCAATATGAAGTGATAGGTCTGTAGCAGCCTGGACCCTCCTTCTGGCCCTTCTTGTGCACGGGCATCACATCTGACAACCTCCAGTCAACCAGGACCTCCCTGGTGAGCCAGGACTGCTGATAAATGATGGAAAGTGGCTTGGTGAGCACTTCTGCCACGTCCCCCAGTACCCTTGGGTGAATCCTATCCGTCCCCATAGACCCGTGTGTGTTTATGTGGTGTAGCAAGTCACTAACCATTTCCCCTTGGATTGTGCAGGCTTCATTCTGCTCCCTGTCCCTGTCTTCCAGCTCAGGGGGCTGGGTATCCTGAGAGCAACTGGTCTTACTATTAAAGACTGAGGCAAAGACGGCATTAAGCACTTCAGCCTTTTCCTCATCCTTTGTTGAGATGTTTCCCTCCCATAGCCAATAAAGGATGGAGATCCTCCTTACCTCTCCGTTTGTTGATAATGTATTTATAGGAACATTTTTAATTGTGTTTTATGGTAGTATCCAGATTAAATTTTAGCTGGGCTTTGGCCATTCTAATTTTCCCCTGCATAACCTCACAACAACCTTGTAGTCCTCCTGAGTGGCCGGCCCCTTCACCCAAAGGTCATAACCTTTCTTTTTTTTTCCTGAGTTCCAGCCAAAGCTATATGTTCAGCCAGATTGGTTTTCACTGTCAGCTTGTTCTACAGCACATGGGGACAGCCTGCTCCTGCAACTTTAAGATTTCCTTCTTGAAAAATATCCAGCCTTCCTGGTCTCCTTTGCCCTTCTGGGCTGCCTCCCAAGGGACTTGGTCAACCAGGGTCCTAGACAGGTCAAAGTCTGCCTTCCAGCAGTACAACATGGCAGTTCTGCTGGATCCCATCTTCACTTCTCACACACAGGATCTTCTGAAATCAAATTTAAAATGATGTGGTTTTCCCATTAAGTTTCAATATCCAAACCAAATTATTGTTTTGCAAGTGGAGAAGCATCAGAAACATATATTTTTGTTTTAACTTATAGATTATGTGAGTAGGAATAGATTTCTTGTTTCTGAAATATTTACTAAAACAGTGACATATTCACACAATGAAGAACATTTATTTTGTAAAGAATACCCTGTAGCTTTTAAATTAAAGAAGTACTCAGGTTTGGTGAGCACTCTTAGAATTTTTTTAATTTAAATGGATAAAACTATATTCTGGGAATTGTAAACTTTCTTCTTCATTATTAATCCCATCAAAAGCAGCAATACTGGAATAAGATCAGTATTTATAAATCAGACTGTTTAATTTGAAAAATTTGGGCAAGGACATACATTTCCAAATAATCCTTGCCTCAGAGCTGCTGAGTTTATCAGTCAGGAGGAAGGGAATCTGGCTGACATGGTCCTAACATGAAGATCCTCTGGGAAGCATATCATTAGGTAAATGTAACTTCCCTTAATTTAGAGTATTGTTTTCTCAGCTTTTCCCTTAGTAGTCTGTGGCTTTGAATATCCAGAATCCAATTTCAGAAAGTCTCTTATACATTTGAGTGAGTACACTATACATTTTTGATTTCTAATTACTCTTTTTGAGTATTTTCTTCCCTTCCTGCTTCAGTGTTCCCTATTCAGAACTTCAGCACCCAAACTCAGATCCTCGTGGGACTGTAAATTCATATCTGCACCAGTTGTCCATCTTGATTTCTTCTGACCTCAGTTTTCTGGGCTTTGCATACTCACATGACATTTACTGCACAATAAAATGTCCTGACTCCTCTTTTAAAAGAGTTTTTTGCGCAGAGATCACATGCATTTTTATATTACTCATTGTTTGCCTGGAGTATTGGATGTTCTCCTCATTTCCCCCATTAAAGACATAGTCAAGTGTCTCATACATAGTACAAGTCATCCACAAAGAATACCCTTGAGGTAGATCCTGGTGTACCACATATTTAAATATTCTAGAGAATTTTAAGGTTCAAAGATCAGTATTCAAATCTTTTTCAAATAGTTTTTACACTTCACTCCCAAACAAACATTTACAGTTGCTGGAGAAAATATAAAATTTTTTCATTAACAATAGTTAAGAAAAATCACCACTGATTTGTTTTCAGATTTTGTAGATTTGGTTTAGGTTTGGGTTTTTTTACTACTGAAATTTTAACTAAACTCTAGAAGAATTCCCTGAAGATGCTTTTAACAAATTAAGTATCTAACAATAATAATAAAAAAAATATATTGTCATGGAACTAAGGAAAGTCAGCTGCTGAGCTTTTTCATTTCTTTGTTTATAGTTGTTCAGGCCATCTTACTGAATTTTGTATTGTTTTGTTACTTGATTAAAGCTTAAATCTCACAATGTTGTTTTGATAAAGATTTTTCAATTTTTTTTAGCAAACAAAAAAAACCCACAATAATAATTGGACTTCACTGTTTTCTTGCATACTTGTATAACATTGTTAAAGATAAAGGGAGCTCTCTACTAAAGGTTAAAATATCCTCACTTTGTGTGTATGTTCAAGGAGAAGGCATCAGAAGGATGTGGAGGAAAGGGATAGCAGAGAGCAGGAAAATTGCACTTAGGTTACTAACAGAGTTCCCCAGCCATAAATCAATACTCTTCTAATCAGTATTCTACGAAGTCCACTCCAGACCAGTGTTTGAGAGATGTCAGCATCTCCAGAAGTGATACAGAGAAGGAAGAGTTATGGGAACTATTCACAGTGACCTAATTTACTTAAAACCAATTACAGGAGAGCAATCTGGAGCAGCAAAAGTTAGGGCAAGATACAGCCATAGACAGTTTGATGTTGAGTAATCAGGGAGACTATGCTCCACCACAGCCTAAGGTGACCTCACTGCAGACCTACGTTTGACCGCAATGTCCTAACCACTGACCATTTCTTTTACCTCTCCTTTTCTGTCTCTGGTACGTATCTGCTGAGGCGCTCTAGTATTTTAATTGTACAGATCCTTTCGTTTCTTGTTCTAGAGCACTGTTATAGTTTTGGCAAGGTTTTAACAGAAGGTCAAAGGTCTGATTCAGTGTCTTCACATTTCTCCATGTTTGTCTAATTATAATTATTGCACTGGGTTTAATGTCATATTCCTGCCATTTAGTCACTTTTTTTTTGACAGGATGGGGGGTGGTAGTTGTTTGTGTGAGTGCAGAAACAGAAAAACTTCTTATATAAAACATAATAACAGACATGTTTTGGTGGCACTACAGAACCCTGAAATCACTGACTTCTGCAACAACTTGCTTAGCATTGAGGGAAGGTCATGGAGGTTGTGTGGCCGTGTTGATTTGTAACCTTTTATATGTTCCTCCCAACTTCTTCTGTTTTCATGGCTTTAATTACCATCTCTACACATAAGACCCAGATTTATCTCTACCCCAATGACCCTTCTCCTAGTGTTAAGATTCTTATTTTAGTTGTGTCACTTCTTTTATTTAAGGGACCATCATAAACTCTGTGTATTATGCAAAAGTGAAAAGCTTGTTTCCCACTTGAACACTGGGAGTTCAATTCAATGAATAGTCTACTTAACAAATGAAAAATCAAATTCCTGTTTAAATCTGTAGTCTCATTTTATGGCCAACCTAATAATCCACCAGAACTCCAAACAAAAAATTAATTTCTGATTACATCTATAAAATTCTCCTGAGTTTAGGTTGTGTTGCCAGACCCTGGTTTAAAGACTCAGGAACCAAACTTCTATGTTTTTCTTCTAGTCCTTCATCCTCTTTTCTTTGCTATGCAGGATATAAAATCTTGATGTCACCTGTTATACTCTTCATTCTTCTATGGATTATGTGGCTACATTTAGTTACCAAAATCAACAAAATCAATCATTCCCATAGCTGAAAATTTGTTAGAAAACTTAAAAGAGATTGTGTTTTGAATCTGACATTGTCTGCATATTGGACAGCATTTGATATCTCAAGAATTAAATATAGTAGTACTCTTGGAAATTTATACATTTCACCTCCTATAGATAATCAAATATTCTGAAGTATGCCTCAAATCAGCGGTGTAACATCAACTAAAAAGAAAAATAATAGCTGTTATGAAACAGTTATGTTAGCATCTCCTGTGCAACTTTCAAAGTGATGTGAGTGTTAAGATAGGAAGGGACTTCTGGGATCAAAGAGATGTGATGGGTTAGAGAATTATATGGAATGGTGCATGTGGTTAAAACAAGAATAGAAAGTTGAAAATGTTAAAGCTGAGAAAACAGCAAAGTATGGAATCTCTTTATTAGGTACTTCACATCACTCAAATTTCCAGTTTTGACAATCTATTGCAAATATATCAGAAGTTAAGTTTTATTTATTTAATTTACCCAAAAATTTAACAAGAAAAAATAAAATAACTATTATTTACAACTAGTCCTTTAATTTCAGCAAGCCATACTGATTTTTCATTTCTGTTTAGCTTGATTCAGTGGCTTTCAA
Source organism: Tyto alba (assembly GCF_018691265.1). Classification (NCBI taxonomy): domain Eukaryota; kingdom Metazoa; phylum Chordata; class Aves; order Strigiformes; family Tytonidae; genus Tyto; species Tyto alba. The sequence goes on along the minus strand of NW_024881275.1, from coordinate 2,945,543 downwards.
CAGTGAATTAAATATCAGTAGAGCTCCAAAATTTGATAGGAATGAAATGTATAAATGATGAAGGGAATAAATAACACATGTAGAAATGAAAGATTAATTCATTAACTTACGCTAATACACCTGAATACTTATCTGTTTATTCTTCGGTATTGTTGCCATTATGTAAAAAAGCTGTTGGAGATAAGGTTATAGCCTATGTGCACTCTTATTCTCACATTTCTTTGTTAGAAAATTTGTGAGCTTATAGTTAAACAAATACTGTTTAACAAATACTGCTTTTCCAGTAAATCACATGGTCATTGCTATGTACAGAGCTTCATTTCACAAATTATGAGTTAGATCTTCATTGGTTGAAAGTAAACTAGATTTGCTTCATCTGATGCACTCCAACCACTAATTGGTGTTCTGCACATGGGATCCAGAGTGGAGTCAGCCTGACACAGAGCCCCTGAAGCCCGCACAGGGTGGACACGGTGTCTGCAGGATGGCTTCACTGCACGGGTGTGA
>NW_024881275.1:2835036-2940036 GCF_018691265.1 Tyto alba | reverse complement strand
AGTGATAGGGAAAATCTTAAATGGCCATTGTAAAGGAAAAATTTAATTTCTTAAATAATTGAATCTTCTCTGCCTGTCAGTAGAATAATTCACAATGTCAACCAACAAGAGATTAACAAAAATATTTTTAAAGAAATTTCATGGGCTACTAGTGCAAAACAGTTTTGAAATGGAAAATAAAATTATAAATGATAAATTACTTAAGAGAAAACAAAAAATAGGTTCAAACTGTCAGATTTCAGTGATGGGAAGATAAATAGTATATTGCATTTGGCTTTCAATTAAGACTACTGTTAGATGATTGAGAGTTAATGGTATCAAGAAGCTAGTTGAATGTAGTATTGAGATATATAAAAACTGGAACAGATAACAATATACCTTACTAGAAATACTTGATTCATTTCTGGTTACTGTTTTCCTAGGAGATATATAAAAATAGCAAAGATAGAGGTGTCCCATGAAGAGATTTCTTCTGAGCTCGAAATATTTATATTGCAAAGTTAGTAAAGGAGATCATTAAAATGGGATCTTAATTATATGTGCAAAGTATTCTTAAGTAGAAGTTACATATTGTCTTATTCATTTTAAAAGCAGAGTAGCTAAATGTTTGATGAAATATTTAACAGTGTGAATATAATTCTATGTTCAACAGTGAAACTTACTGTCAGCAGGTATCACAGGCAGAAGACTCCTAAAGGCTAAGAAACAAAAAGTGCCCAACAGACTGAAGTTTAGGCCACTGTGCTTGTGGAAGGAGGGGCAAACAGGGACTTAAATAATTTTGGAGGTTAGAAGACAGGGAATCAAGCTGGTTGGGCAAATTAGAAAATGCAACTGTGCAGAGACAATAAAAAGGCTCCAGAAATGCATGTGTTCTGGGGTAGATGTCCGTGTTTAAGAAGGTGCTGCCAGAGTGCTTCACTTGGTAATTTGGGGTAAATATTATCAAAATTATTTTTTAATTCATGTTATAGATATCATTGTGTTGATCAAGAAGCCCCAAAACCTTTTGTTTTGTTCTGTTCAATATACTAGTTAACAGTTTGCTTGTGATGTTTTAGTAGAATTGCAGTCATGTGTAAGTTTCCTTGTACAGTAAAGAATTTGATGCTTCAAGCACTTGTAGGAGCCCTGGCTTCAGTGGATCCCTGCAGGAATATAAACATGTTGGGGTTTTTTTAAGAATCAGAGTAAAAGCAAAAAAACCTGTCCTCTGGAGTCTCTATAGGAAGTTGAAATTAGATGCATTCCATACCTACAAATCCCAGCAGGCATAACTGGGATTTAACAGCTACTTACACGTAGTTTCTTCATTCAGATTAAGGTACAAAGCATGTGAAGATGGAATTAGTTCTTCATTCTAGATGTATTTCCTTGAAACCAATAATATTGAGGCTTCTTGGGGTGAAATCACTACGCTACTACTTTTGTAAGGTGGTTTGTTGTATGATTATGTTCCTATTGCTAATAAACAAAATTAACAGGTGATACTAGTATGATTTTAGTATTATCATGTATTATCTGGACAACTCAAAAGTGAGTCTCAGATAAGGAATGTAAATTTCATACCCCACAGTACTTTAATTACTTTTTAATCTAGAACACTGGTGCCATCTTTTGTAAGGACAGTTTTGACACAAAAGCAAAATAGTCTTTAAAAGTGGAAATTATTCCATCTTCACTATCTCTTTAAAACAAGTGCAGAGTTAAGCTGTTTTCAAAATTGTTTATGAAGGGTGATAAATGCTGCTTAAGCTTGCTTATTGTAAGTAAAAATTCCCCAGGCAGGTAAATAAAGCAGTGTGCAGTTTTGGGGGATTTATTCAAGAATGTTCTCCTGTTAATCTACTCCATAAACAGGAAGTAACCAGAGTAACAGGTAACTAATAATAATAAGCCACCTGACAGTCACTGTATTAAAATCAGTCAATAGTAATCAGAATTATGATGAAAGGGGGAAAAAATCTATTTACTCTTATCACTCATAATTGACTTTGATCCTTAACTTGATGAAATTTTATTGGAACACATTGTTTAAGTTGCTTAACCTTTCTGCTCCTACATTGAGTCTTGTTTGGTGACCTTGCTTTAAAACAGAGAGAGTTCATGTTAACAAATATGGAGGTCATCCAGCCCGAAGCGCATTATTTGTGTTTTAACAGTTTAATAACAAGGTGAAGTGGAGCACTCCAGAGGATGGCTATAATAGCTTTATTGCTTTTTCGTTATTAAGACCTCTTAAGATAATTGTTTTCAAAATTATAATATGAGCTTTTAAGAACTTCCAGTCTGAGCACTGATTTATGCTGTCCGTGATTCCATTTCTGCTCTGTTTCACACTGTGTTAATTTTCATTAAGTTCATTATGTTTGAGACCTCTTAAGGGATTTATTTAAAATTCATCTCTTGATTAGACACATACTGTATACTTTTACTGCTGTAACAATATCTATTTTTTTGCCAAAGATAACAAGATCTGAGTTATGGCTGTAATGCTATTCCTCAGAGTGCCTATATCAAGTCTCCTAGCGATATTAATATGTTGCTGTAATTATTTTTTGATGCATGTAAAACATATAGGATTTGATGAGAAAAGATATGTTTAACATAAATGGGTTAGTGAAGTAAATCCCAACCACACATTTTATATTGCATGCTTCTTTTAGGTTCTATAAAAGATTAGGTAAACTTTAAAATAGGAATTCAATATAATTTTAAAGGGTTTAGTAAAGTCAGTTCATCAGAATAACACATGTAGATGTTTAATTTACAAAACAGCAGTTTGCAGACTGGAATAAAGCTTTTCCTAAAGCCATTAAATTTCTGCTTGACTTTAATAGTCTTTAAAATAAAAGGCAGCTACACAATAGATATTTCTTACTTGATAATACAGGAGTGTGTCATTATTATTATTATCTACTGGTAAAATGTATATTGGACTCATTATCAATAACTGTGGTTTATGTTTTATATATGTAGATGTAAAACATATCTGATGGAACGAAAATCTAACAACCGGGACACATTTTCAATGTTACAGGCTATAATAGTTTCTCTCCTAGGATTAGGAATTAGCAAAATTAATGCAATGTATTGTGTGTGGATAAAATATAGCTTAATCTTTCAGAAAGGAGAAAAAAAAAATAAGATGGATAGACTGAGCTATATTTTTTCAAGATCTTAATAGTGCATGTTTTATTCTTCAGCTAAAGCCATATTCTTGTTACAGTTTCTGTCACTTGGCTTCAGCTCCTCTCATGGTGATTTGATGTGCTGCTTGACACTTCACTGATTGTGAGCAGGAGAGGCCTTGTAAATAGACATAGCCTTGGTGTCCAGAAGACTAAGTCTCTGAGCTCAGTTATTCCCATTCTGCATCAGGTTCTTGCCTTTAAAGGAATATTTTGTCATTGTTACGTTGTATTACCATGATATTCTTTGTATGAAGCAATTCAAAGTGTTTGATAATTAAAACCATTTAAAACCTTTTAAAGATTTTTTTTTTCAAAATTAATTAGCTTAAAAAAAATTAACTTAAAGACCTTGTGAGTCTCCTGGTTTGGTTGTTATTGATTACCTCCTCACTCCTTACATGTTCATTCTAAAGGTTTTTGGAATGAATTTAAGTTCTGGAGACCTCTGGTCTGTAACCCAGATGGGTTTAATTGTAATACTTAGAATGAAATACCACTACATTCTAAGACACCTTTCTCAGTGTTTGGTAGAGTCATACAAGGTTTGCTAGGTTTTTATTAGACAGTGTGGGGTTTTTTTAGCAAATATATGTATGAAATTTACACAGAAAGAGCATAAGCCTCCATGGGTAATTTTTACTGAAAAACAGGCTTATTCATAAATTCTTCTGATCTATTGAAGTATCTGTTCTGTGAGGCTTCTAAAACTGTTGGGCAATCCATGCAGATATTCTTTAATTTTAATTCTTAAATAAAGCACTTTATTTTGTACAACATATTCAGAAATATAGGAGAAGATTAAACAGGTGTCAAAGAACTGGATCACACAGTTCCCTCTTCTTTTGTCTTGCACAGTGTCATGGTTTGAGCCCAGAGGGAAACTGAGCACCACGCAGCTGTTCGCTCACCCCTTCCCCCACCGGAATGGGAAACAGAAAATGAAGCAGAATGGCTCAGGAATGGGGATAAGGACAGGGAGGTGTGGCTCACCTGTTATGGTTATGGGCAAAAGACAGACTCCTTAGGGGCAGAAAACAAAGAACACCACTTTAGTTTAAATGCTAACAAAAAGCAACACTTAACAGACAAGGTGGGGCAGTGAGAAGTGCCACCACATCCAAAAACACCTTCCCCCAGCTCGCTCTTCTTCCTCAGCTCTGCTCCTGATGTCTCTCCATCCTCCCCCAGTGGTGCAGGGGACAGGGGATGGGGGTCACAGTCAGCTCCCCACTCCTTCCTGCTCGGGAGGTGGGGTGAACACTGCCCATCCCTCCCCTGCTCCCCGGGGCTCCCCTCTCACTGCAGACAGTGCTCCAGGAACTTTTTCCAGGGTGAGTCCCTCCCACAGGCTGCAGCCCTTCCCAAGCTGCTCCAGCATGGGTCACCCCCATGTGTCCCAGTCCTCCCAGTGCTGAACCACAACAGTGGGGGGGCCGCTTCTCCCCTCAGAGTCCCGGCCTCCTTTAAGTCCAGGCACCTGTGCTAGTGTGGGCTCCTCCACAAACCACAGGTCAGCCTCTACGCCACCGCAGACCTCCATGGGTAGCAGGGGGCGGCCCTGCTGTCTCCCTACGGGATACAGGGGGGCCTCTGCTCCAGCACACCTCCTCCCTTTCTTCTTCCTTCCTTCCACTGACCTCAGTGTTCACACAGGTGTCCTTCTTGTAACTTGTCCTCACAAGTCCCAACCCCCTCCTAGATTCCCCTTCTTATATAAGTTATAGCAGAGGTGCAGCCACCATCACTAATTGGCTTGACCCTGGCCAGAGCTAGGACTAACTTGGAGCCAGGGGAGTTTTGCGAAGCTTCTCACAGGGGCCACGGCTGTAGCCCCCTCTCCTGCTACCAAAAACCCCACCACACAAACCCAGCACACACAGTAAAGTGGCTTCCTCCACATCACAAGAATCACAAGTCACACATAGCTTGAAGCCAGTTACTGGGACAGTATTTTTTTTTTTGTCTGTTGAGTTAAGGTGTCTGTGTACCATTTAGGATGTGTAAATAGTAGCAAAGTGCATTCATATTTACTTTATTTTAGGGCAGATTCTCTTGTGACACTTTTTAATTATTATTCAAGCACAAAGCTTCTTAATGAAGATTAATTTGAACAGGTGGGATTCTTCCCTCCATATTTCTCCAGGTGTCAGGACACCCTACAGATGCATACAGTAGGTTGTCCTAAACAAAAACAGTTCCAAAGTTCATGTAAACGTATTTTCTGCAGCAGCAGTTTCCTTGATTTGTACTGCATGCTACTAGCACAAAAAGTCCAAAACTGGAACCTCAATGTTTGTTTTTGACAGGTACCTACTAACTGCTCTCTGTAGCTGTTTTCTTGGCTCTGTGCTGCTTCTCTGAGAATTTCACATATTCCCTCAGGGTGAGATGACTGGCGTGTTTGGGTTTTGTTTGTTTGTTTGTTTGTTTGTTTTGTTTTTGGTTTTGTTTTGTTTTGTTTTGTTTTGTTTTGTTTTGTTTTGTTTTTTTAAATCTGTAATTCATAATTAAGTAGTTTTTAAAAAAAATTACTTCTCACACAGAGATGTTTAACACTGCATTCTTTTAATTGAAAAACTAATAGACTTTCAGAGACTTGGCTGCAACAGTATACTTTTGGTTTACTGCACTACTATGTAGTAAGATGCTGTTGGAGTACACAGTTATTGAAAAACTAGTGTGAGATGAGTCCTTAATAGTTAAAATGAGAAGTTCAACAGCCTTTTCAGGCAGCTCTTCTGTAACTGCAAGCAGCACACGTTGCCTAGAGAGCACCTGGGCGCTGTGGCTGGGATGATGCTTTCACTTGGTAAAGTAACTCTATCACAGCTTTCCCCTCTCAGTGGGAGAAGGCTCAGTGGTCATGTAACCTCATCCATCCACCTGCAACTCTGGGAAGCTCATGTACAGATGCAAAAGAGAGCTATGAAATACTTTTAAATAGTGAAAGCAAACTGGATCCTCCTTTATTGCTAGGAGACTCTGGATCCAAATCTGACCTTTAGAGCTTTGCTACAAAATAAGAGTTTGGTGAAAGACAAAGTGCAGAGATGTTCAAGTGGCAATATCTGTGTTCAGCGACTGAATCTCTAGTAGCAGCTTTTTTTATGAGTATTTAACTGGAGTTGTAGTTGTGACTCTGACACTCTGAATCAGCTTATTCTTCATGATACTATAAACAAAAACAAACTTTAAAATAAATTTTGTCATGAGAAACATGCCATGTATTGGTTTATAAGGAGTGATGATTTGCAAAACTTGCCTTTTTTCAAAAGTATTTATCACTGTGAATCATCTCTCTATTTATTTTTTTTTTCTCTTGTACAGAAAGTTGAGCTTCTGAAAACTGGCTTGTTACCAGAAAAGCTATTTGTGTCTCCTTCATCACTACAAATCTTTGCCACTGCCTTCACTGCAGGATCTGTTTGTGGTTTTTACGCAGCAAACTGAAACCAAAACTGACCTTCTGAGTTTTGGAGATTGTCCCTCCTGTGTCCTATCTGCAATCCTTTTTTTGGATAAAACCTTCTGGTTTAGGAGCAGAGTGAAAGCTATAATCCATATGAAGGGACATTCAACTTGCACAAAAGGCTTCAACACCAAGAGATTAAGAGTGTGCATGTGTCATGGAAACTATATTAAAGAGGAAGGTTATTCCTTTTCTTTATTAGTGGGTGTATTTCAGTAAGGACCACACAGAAAGACTGTAATAGGTTGCAGATGGCAAACAGAAACATATATAATTCTAGAACAGTGAAAGCTTTAATTTTTATTTTTTTTCCAAGTTGGTTCTATGTAACTGAAAACCTGATAAACCCAGAAGCTTTGCCTATTTTAAATTACACTGCTTTTGAATCCCCTTTTTCAACCATTTTACTTGTTTGTGTTTTTTTCCTCATCTGATTCTTTCACAGTGTCTTCCTATCCAGGGAAAGGTCTACTCTTACTTTATTTGCTGTAGTTTAAGCCCCTTAGTTAAATTATAACACTAATTAAATCTTATTCCAGTGGGAGAAATATTGCACTGCCTGGTTAAACCAGTGCTGCAGTTGCTTTGTGCCATGGGAATACTGTGCAGTAGCCAGTGAAATATTGAGAATTGCCACCTTAGTGTTTGTTCTCAAATGGGGATAAAATTCATGATACTCATGCCAATTCCTCTACCTGGAGACAAAGTACTTAGCTGTGTTCTGTCCTCCTCTGACTATGATCAAGAGGGTGACTTTAGGAGAAAAAATCCCCAAATATACACCACTATATTAATCAGATATGTGTTTCACAACACAAATTCAGAGATTCATTTGAAATGTGTTATCATTACAGGCTAGAGCTAGGTTGGAAGAACAGCCAACTTTTCCTCTTCTAACACCCCCAAAACTATTTCATACCACAAACTTTGAAGTCTGAAGTCTTGGATTTACACTGGAGACCTTTAGAATTGGAGGAACACAAAGGGTTCTTTAAACCTGAAGATTAGTTTTTTTATATTGTTAGCTTGATGTATCTGGAGATTTATCTCTCAGTTCATGTTCATTCTCAGTGCTGAGTCTGCACTTTGTATTTCACTCTGTATTTCACATTTTATGGAGCAAGTATAATATTAAAATTAGTAGCAAAATCCATTGTCTGTCTTCTCTGAGGAATGTTAGCATGCAGGCATGTCCAATTATCTGATTTTTAAGTTTTCAACTGTGTGAGTGCTTTATCACTTAGGGTTAGCACAATCATTCTCTCTGTCTTTGCCCATTTTGGTTTCTGTCCCTCTTAACTGTGGTCATTTGTTTCCTTCTCAAACATAGTGTGCCTACCTGTGTTTCTCTTTTGGCTATCTCATTTAGTTATTCTCCTGTGTCGTCTATATAAATGACTTGTTATATAGATGGGATTTTCCTACTTCTTCTACCTTGTGTTTGAAGAACTGTGGCAGAAAGGATGCTGAACAAAGTGCTTAGGCTGTGGTTAGTCTAATTATTAGAACGGGGAAGCTAAGACTTGAAAAGTTTAAATTAACTCATGGACATCAGCATGGGGATTAGATCACATGGGTATTATTAATCTGTAGAACATGAACAACCAATTTTGCAGTTCCTTTCCAATTCAATTGGTACAGAGTTTTTGAATCTCCATCTTGAAAGTCCCCTGAAGTATATCACATCTGCAAAGTTGTTCACTGTCCAGGTATGGTGCTCTTCCACTCTATTTTCATGAGACATTGTATTTTGTGTCAGTCATTAATTATTTATTGACTCAGGAAAAGAAAGGGATGGATTTTAGAATCTGACATTCGCACACACTTGTGTGTTTCAAGACCTGGTCTTAACTGGGCTGAGTATGGAGTCAGTCTTGAGTCTTCAGGGAAGTTAACTGACTTAATGGTGTGTGGAGCAGGTAAGAACATAGAGGGAGAGGGTCAGCCTGTTTGCCTTTCACTTTCAAAAGGAATTGGTTTTATCTTGATGTGTGATATAGAAGAACTAGTATCTCTGTGTATCGTTCTTTCAGTCTCTCTCACACATAAGCATACAAACAGATGTTCATGCCCACATTTATACAAAAAAGATGGGAAAAAGGTTTCTGAAATGATTAAATTATTGATTCTTCCAAACCAGATTACTATTATAAAGTGAATGAGTCTAACTTTACCTACACATTCTACTTCGGACATCGAAACCTCCCCAATGAAATGCCACTGGAACCAAAATCTTTCCTTTAAAGATTTTTGTCATGAAATACTTATTTAAAATTACATATTTCCTTAAAAAATTTAAATCAATTACATTCAGTGTATTTTATTGTTCATTTAAACTTTGAGCTTTGTATCACCACCTATTATTACCAGTTGTGACTTCCTTATAAGTATATTGTCTTGAAAAGTTCTTAGAGGCTTTTTCCCTTATGAGAGAGCAGAAATCATATCTCTGGGGGTAGAACATTTGAAAATGAATAGTAGAGATAATATTTTGCAAAAGTTATCAGCTAGGAGTTGGAAGCCTTTGTCAATAAGTTAATTTCCTCATATACTAATTTCCTGTAAAAAGGTCATTCCACAGCCAGATCCACTCAAATGAGAGCACTTCACTCTGAGCTCTGTGAATTTCATTGTTCCAAAAGAGGGCAATGAAGATAAAGGCTCTGGTTCCCTTGTTGCTATTTAATCTCTGCACAGATTTATTTTGTCTATTTTGTCTAATTCTACTAATTTTATTCTACTTTTGCATGCAACCATATAGATATGTTCTTTAAGTCTACCCTGACCTGGGGTATCTATGCTGAATTTCCCACTCTCTTTATTAAGGGATGACCATCTACAAAGAAAGCATGTAGCTGGATTAATCTAGAGACGAGGTATGCTCTAGACACTTTCTTCCCTTGATTCATGTTATGCACCCTCAAATACTTGCATGAATAGAGAAGTGACAATCCCATAAGAAATCATTTAGAAAGCAGAGATTTCTTTCTGTCTGGAGGGGTGAAAATCCCTCAGAGGTTTGTGCAGGAACTCAGCTGGTGCCGTGCTTTTCCCCAAAGCATTCTCATTACCAGGCAGACTGAATTAGTGATGTTACCCAGGCGGCATAATACAGAAACTATGAGTTGGTAAGAAAAGCAAGTTACAATTTTAAGGTCTTTCTGTTGCCATCCTTCATCCTGTACATGTTTTAGGTGGTTTATTTGCAAGTTGCTAGTATGGTGCCATGTTATTACAACACTTCACATGTTCTCCAACAGTGTATCTTCCAGTTCAATTTAATGCGAAAGAAACTTGGCAGATGTGATGTAAGAGCACTCGCAATAACTTTAAGCCGATTTGCTAGGGTTAGATAAAGCGATGCTGAGATTTGCTTTCAAATTGCATTTTTGAACAGAAATAAAATGGTAGTGTAGATGCACCCATAATGTCCCAAACTGACTAACACCAAGCAGATACTAACCATTCCTACCCTGTAAAACACTGAGTTGTAGAAGATAAGAAATAAATAGGTAATGCTATACTGTTGCACATGAACAGTAGCACCTCACTGTATCTCTACATGAAAGCTTATTTTATTATCACTTAAGGAAGTCATTACCCTTTTATGAGTGCTTACATGCTGCTTTACAAATATGTCACCACAGTTACATTATAAAAGCAGCATTACTTTTGCCAGTGGCATTTTACAGAGCAAGGAAAGTATCTTGAAAGTAACTTTAAAAAATGTCTTTGCATTTTTTTTACTCTGGAGAAGCAGAATTGGTAATATTTTCCCACACTCAAGTTAGATTTTTTTATTAATTTTTTCTGTTCTAAATGCTATATACCATCTGTAAATCATTAAAATACAGTATGTATAATAAATACCTTGGGTTAATTGTACATACAAGGAAGTTGCAGAACATCTTTATTAGATCAGTATTTAATATGGACTAAAATAAAACTTAATTTTTATACTACTTGTGATTTTATTTCCTGCTTAGTCCAGGTAACCCTGTTGGAGGTATGTCCAAGGTCCCCAGCAAGTTATATGACATTAGTCTAAGGCCTATTTTTTACCAGGGTAGATACGTAATAAGATTTTGTCTGTGAACTGAAGAAGAAATATTGATCAAATAAAGAAAGATTACATTTATTTTCTCCTTCATCAAAAGACACTGATAACTTTGAGGACTGTATTTTGAGGATCTTTCTTTAAAGAATCCCTCACTTAAAATTTTAGAAATAACAGTGCTTAATTTTCTTTACCCAGTTTGTCAGTAATGTTCAGAAGATTAAAAGGCTAATGTTGTTATGCTACCATGATAGAGACAGTTTTGATTGGCATTTTTATGGGTTATTTTGGGGTTTGTGGCGGTTTTTTTGATGTGGGTTTTTTTGGGTGTTTTGTTTTTGGTTTTTTTTTTTGTTTGTTTTTTTGTTTTGTTTTGTTTTTTTTGTTTTTTTTTAATTTTTCTTTTAAAAAGGAAAAATCTCCTGCCTCATAAATTACAGGTAATTTACTAAAATTGTTTTCTATTTTATAATGTGAAAACCGGAATGTAATTTATACTGGATTTAATAACAACTTAGATTTCCTGTAAAACTTGTGATAAATGACATATGATTCTCTATAAATAGCATCTCCACTTTACCAAAAATAATGTGGTTTTAGAAAGTATAGTATATAGTAATTTATAAAATACCCAAATACTTATCCTTAAGTATAAAACAATACAACAGTGATTAAGTTATTATGAACACCTCAAATCTGTCATGATTTCATTTCTGATCACTAGCTGTCCACTCAGTTTATCAGAGATCTAGATAAATAACACTGTAAGCACATTTTTTAAAAGTCTGAATAAATACTAATTTTTAAAATTTTCAAATGACCAAAAGGTATTGTGTATAGCTGATTTTACATTTTGTTGTATTGAGTGCTTAGAAATCCCATAAGAAGGTAAACGTATCTCTCCCTATAAAAGTACAAATGACAATCCAACAGATAAAACTAGAAACTGGTTTACTAAATAGTTCAAAATATTATGCAAATTTAACTAACACAATTAATTGATAAAATAAGTAATGCTGAATGAAGTCTTTCAAACTGTAAAAACACTCAGATCTAATCAATAACTAACACCAAAATCATAATTGTGTCATATAGCTCCTTGCATATGCATTTATAACAGTAATTTTTCAGGTAATGTACTGTGACTCTCTATATAAATGTTTTTGTCTTTGTAAAAACCATTCAATTTAGGAATGAAAAATGCTATTTATTTACGTAAGCCTGTGCTTTCAGTGAACTACGGATGTTTGTGCTTCATGCTTTAGAAAGTTGAAGTAGCAAGGTTAGTCATTTAGGATTTTACTCTAAATTCCCAAAGAAGACTCTTGCAGATCTCAGTCCTTTTTGCACCTCACAACTGAAATTGAATGAAATGTCCTTTCTCTCAGCAGATAATGAGAATCTGTATAGACTTGGATGCAGTTTGATCTTCTCTCTTCTTCCATGTTCCCCTTGATCAAATCCAGGTCAACTGCAGAGAAATTGAGATAGCCTTGTTGACTCTAGGAAGTCTGGGATGCAGACACTCACTAATTGCAAATCACCAGTCACTTGATTTTGAAGAAAGTCTGAGCTTCTCTTGACTCCTTTGAAAATTTTCTTATTTAGAGCTCAGTGTGGCCATGAGCAAAATATGTTTAACAGTCCCATAATTAAATTTCTTTGCATCTTCACAGAAAGACCAACCTGTTTATTAACACTGAACTCTATGCCGTAGTAGTTCAGCTTGTGTCAGATCTCCCTGTGAAAACTGGGATGGGGCTGCTCAGAGGTGCAAAGCTTTGAAAATGGGTTAGGTTCAGTCAGCAAGTGTTTGATAACCTGAAAGCAGTGATGATACAGAAATTTTTCAAAGCGAAAGTGCATATGTTAATACCATTCTAGATATCCTTAGGGTTGTGTAGCTAATTGCATAGCTTTTTTAGAACACTACTTACTCTTCTAATCAATATCCAATTAGCAATTGCCATAGCAACTGTAAAATATAGGATGTCCTGGTATGTAAGGTATGTTAACTTCTAAGATACAAAACACCAGTGGGAAATACAAAGATGTCAGAGGAAAATTTGCAACTTTTCCCTCAGTGTTTTAATGGGAAGGAATTGTTACAGCTGTTCAGTGCTCATTTTAGGGAAATAAAAATACTGCTGCTTCATTTTATATTCCTGTTCTCCCCCTAGAATGATGATTGTAACATCATTTTTTATTTTGGGGTGGGTGTTTTATGTCCACAAATGAATGAAAACAGAGACTATAGGCATAGCTCAAGAAAGCAAAAGGTTGACCTCAGGAACTGCAGGTGATCAACCTCTCCTCAGGCCCTGGAAAGATGATGGAGCTCCACTGTTTACAATCCATGTTCATTCAGATAAAGTCACTTGCCTTTTCTGAGCATAAATCATGCTTGACTAGCATAGTCACCTTCTTCTGTTGGCTAAGTGGAAGAGAACATACCAGTGGAAATTTTTATTCACTGGGAGGATAATGCAACACCGAAAGAGGTCACTCACTAGATTTTTGCATCTCTGTCCTTGGAGGTATTCACAATGCAGCTGGATCGAGCCGTGCTGACCTGGATCAACATCTGTGGTAGATCTACTGTTAGTGGTGGGTTGTGGCCTCTTGATGTAACTTTCAACCAGTATTTCTTTTATATTATGAATCTGCAAAAGTATGTTGAATGTTGTTTTATTTAATTAGATGGAAAATTTTAAATTCTTGGGACAAAAAAAGGGGTGATCTCCTTGAGTAAAAGCTGACACATTTTTAGTGACGGCATTTGTGGACATGGTATGCTTCCCTCTGTCTATGTTAGCTCTACTCAATAGCATCATTTCAACATTTCATTGTTTCGGTCTGGCTACCTTTTTGAAGCCCTAGATTTGCATAGTCCTTTTAAACGATTAATCTACTTTAGCAGTTTCTTAAGAAAGTTTTTCCTGCCTGCTATGTCTCTTTTGTTGCATTTTATAGCATCAGATTTTGCCTGTATAAAATTTCCATGGAAAATGACCCTTTCATAGTCTTATTCCATAATTTTTAGCCAAATGTCTGACCTGCCAAGAACCCCAAAATGCTCAGTTGCACATTATAACAACAAGAATGATCTGTCTTAGAAAATTTTAAACACTTTTCTTCTCATGCTTAGTAACTATTCCCCTTCAGGGATTCTCCCCTTTCATTTGTTATAAATCATGGAATAAGTATCCTTTGTTGTCATGTTAACTAAACAGTTATGGATGTATCACCAAGCTCCATATGATTTATGGAAATGCGTGGTCGTGATGTTGGATGCCTTTTAAACATTGCCTTTTACACATTACATTAAGCACCTTATTTACCTATTTCTAAAAATATTTTTAAACTTTCATATTAATCAACTAATAAGCAAATTTTAAGGAAAACATACAAACAGAAATATTACAGTTTATGAAAGGAATACTTGTCTGAGACTTCAGTTATTTATCTTGTCTTGATGGAGTTCTGCATGGCGTACTGCAGGATGCATGCTGCCTTCATATTTCAACCTCAGGCTTAACTCTTTGTCAAGATTTAACTATTTTGCCCAAAAGTTCTGTGCATTCTAGAAGGTGGTGTTTAACCAATCTGGTAATCTGAAACTCTTCTCATTCAAAATTAATAGTCTCTAGAAAAAAATATTTTAGAGCTCTCTTTGTAGGCTTTTCTAAGTGACAATGGAAAATATCAAGTTGTCTTCTTTTTCAATGGAACATGCACTCTCTTCATATGTATATCTGAGAAAAAGTTGGAAGGAGTATCTATTGTTTCTCTCAAGGGCCCAGCCTGGGTCTGTGCTGGGGATTGCCCCGACCCACGGGCAGGCCCTTGCCCTTGCCCTTGTTGAACCCCATGAGGTTTGCCCGGTCCCCCCTCTCCAGCCTGCCCAGGTCCCTCTGGGTGCCACCCCTGCCCTCAGCGTGCCCCCCACCACACAGCTCGGGGTCGGGGGTGAACTTGCTGAGGGTGCATCGATCCCACTGCCCCTGTCACCAACAGAGATGTTAAACAGTGCCAGACCCAACCCCGGCCCCCGAGGAACACCACTCATCACTGCCCTACACCTGAATATTGAGCCACTGACTGAAAGTGTTAGAGTGTGACCATCCAGCCAATTCCTTATCCACTGAGTGGTCCATCCATCAAATCCATGTGTCTCCAGTTAGAGACAAGGATGTCATGTGGGACACTGTCACATATTTTGCACAAGTCCAGGAAGATGATGTCAGTTGCTCTTCCCTTATACACCAATGTTGTAAGCTCATATTAAAAGACTACCAAATTTGTCAGTCATGATTGTCCCTTAGTGAAACCATGTTGGCTGTCACCAATCACCTCCTTATTTTCTATGTTCCTTAGCACAGCTTCACAGAGGATCTGCTCCATGATTTTGCTGGGCACAGAGGTGAGACTGGCCTGTAGTTCCCCAGGTTTTTTTTTTTCATTTTTTAAAAACGGGGGTTAGGTGTCCCCTTTTCCAGTCAGTGGGAACTTCACCAAACTGCTACAGCTTCTCAAATATGATGGATAGTATCTTAGTCACTTCATCTGCCGGTTCTCTCAGGATACATTGGATACATCTCAACAGGTCCCATGGGCTTGTGCCTCTTCAGATTCTTTAGATGATCTCAGACTTGATCTCCTCCCACAGTGGGCAGTTCTCCATTCTCCCAGTCCCTGCCTTTGCCTTCTGTGACTTAGGTGGTCTGGTTGGAGCCCTTGCAGGTGAAGACTGAGTCAAAAAAGTCATTGTCGTGGTTTGAGCCTGGTCGGCAGCCAACCACCACGCAGCCACTCTCTCTCCCTTCTCTTCTGACAATAGGAAGGGACAGAGGCCAGGCTTGGGGTTCGAGATAGGACTGGGATGGGAAAAAAAGTCCCCCTTTATGGGCACAAGCAAAAGGCAGACTCGTTAGGGGAAGGAAAAAAAGAACATGTATTTATTAGATACTAACAACACATAACAAAGGAGGACAGTGAGAAGGATTACCGCATCTTGAGCACACCTTCCCCCCACCCCTCCCTCCTTCCCGGGCTCAGCTCTGCTCCTGATATCTCTACCTCCTCCCCCAGTGGCACAGGGGCAGGGAATGGGGGGGGTGCAGTCAGTGCTGCCGCTTCTTCCATCTTTGGTGGGGGGAGCTTCTGGAACTTGTTCCCCCTGCTCCATCATGGTCCCCCTCTCACAGGAGACAGTCCTCCACAAACTTTCTCTGACATAAGTCCCTCCCACTGGCCGGAGCGTTCCCCACACTGCTCCTTCATGGGACACCAACTTTCTCTGACTGGATTCCCTCCCACGGCTGCAGCCCTTCCCGAGCTGCTTTGGCGTGGGACTCCCCCGCATGCTGCAATCCTCCCAGCACTGAATTACAGCAGCAGGGCTGCCTTTTCCCATGAGACCCCAGCCTTCTTCGGACACAGCAACTTGATCAACCAGGCAGAAGCCACAGGCCATAAATCAATGTCTGCTCCACCGTAGATCTCCATGGGTGGCAGGGGGGGGCCGCCCTGCCGTCTCCCCACAGGATACAGGGGGGTCTCTGCTCCGGCACACCTCCCCCCTCCTTTCTTCCTCCGTTCCTCCACTGACCTTGGTGTTCGGGCAGCTGCCCCAACTCCTCCTCACCAGTCCCAGTGCACGTCACCACGTCCCTTCTTAAATACATTATTGCAGAGGCACAGCTGATTGGCTCAGTTTCCAAGCAGAAGTGGAGCTGACTTGGAGCTGGGGGAGCTTCGAGAAGCTTCTCACAGTGGGCCGCCCCTATAGCCCCCTCCCCTGCCACCAAAAAAACCCCACCACTCACTCAACCCAGGACAGTCATTGAGTACTTCAGTCTTCATATCCCAGGTGACAGTCTCCCTTTTCCTACCAGAGAGAGACCACATTTTCACTAGTCTTTCTTTTATCACCAATGTACCTATAGAAGCTTTTCTTGCTGCCCTTGATGTCCCTGGCCAAGTTTAATTCTATCAGGGCTTGAACCTTCTTAACCCGATCCCTGGCTGCCCAGACAGTTTCTCTGTATCCCTCCCAGGCTCCCTGTCCTTGCTTCCACTCCCTGTGGGCTTCTTTCTTGTGTCTGAACTTGTCCAGGAGCAACTTGTTCATCCATACAGCCTCCTGGTATTCTTAACTGACTTCCTCTTTGTTGGGATGCGTTGCTCCTGAGCTTAGAGAGGTCATCTTTGGATATCAACCAGCATTTTTGGGCCCTTCTTCCCTCCAGGGCTTTATCCCATGGGACTCTGCCAAAGTCTGCTCTCCTGAAGTCCAGAGTAGCAAACTTGCTGTGCACTGTCCTCACAATCTTAAGGATCTTGAACTCCATCATTTCATGGTCACTGAATCCAAGACTGCTTGTGAGCTTCACACTCCCCATCAGCTCCTCCTTGTTGGTGAGAACAAGGTCCAGCATAACACCTCTCCTCATTGGACCCTCTAACACTTGGAGAAGGAAGTTATCATCAACACATTCCAGGAACCTTCTGGATTATTTATGCCCTGTTGTGTTGTCATTCCAACAGATATTGGGGAGGTTGAAGTCCCCCATGAAGTCCGGGGCTTGTGAACATGAGGCTGTCTCTATCTGTCTATAGAGGGTATAATCCACGCAGTCTTCCTGGTCATGTGGCCTGTAGCAGATCCCCACTATAATATCTGTCCCTGCCCTGTCTCTAATCTTGACACATAAACTTTCGGTCAGCTCCTCACCCATCCCCATGTAGAGCTCCCTGCACTCCAGCTGGTCACTGACATAGAGGGAGACCCCTGCTTCTCTTCTCCCCATGTTTGTCCTTCCTAAAGAACCTGTACCCTCCCATCCCCACACTCCAGACACAGGAGCCATCCCACCACATTTCCATGAGGCCAGTGAGATCTTTGCCCTGCTGGCATGTGCACATCTTGAGCTCCTCTTGTTTATTCCCCATGCTACATGCATTTGCAAAGAGGCATTTAAATTGGGCCCCCCAGTGAAGCTGACTCACTGGATGGAATTCCTTTGTGCTGCTCTTCAGGCATTGATCCGTGACCCCTCTCCAGGCTCTGGGCATCTATTGCTGGCACCAGCATCAAGCTGGTAGGAGTGGGATGGATTGATGTTCCCCTCCCCTGGCAACTTTATTTTAAAGCTCTCTTTACCAGCTTGGCAAGCTTGTGACTGAAGATGTTCTTCCCCTTTTCTGACAGATGAACCCCATCAGTACCCAGTAGGACAGGCTTCTCAAAGTGTGTCACATAATCTGAGTAACCAAACTCACTTTTCATGTTATATGATGTATTTTGCATCTCTTTATGTTGTCTTCTCTAGACTATCTATTGGTGATTTTATGTACAGTTCGGCATATTGGTTCTTCCACTCAAACAATCAAAAGGCAGTGACATATTCAACATCAAGAAAAGCTTTCCTGTGTCTAGCACAGAAGAGTTAAATATGTATCTTCTTTATTAACCCATTCAGCCTCCTTCTATTGTCCATATGTCTAGAGTATTTGAACCCTGCAGCCAATCATTGAGTAAAATGGTGTCACACATTTTCCATTATTTTATTTGCCCTTTAATTCAGGAAGTTGTGTGAATTATTTTCTTGGTGGGAGGGGGGTGGGGTGGGGTGGGGTAGTGGAAGCATTTTCTTCTGTAATATCCTAGACACTTTCTGCTGAGTGTTTATATTTATAAATGGAAAAAAAAAAAAAAAAAAAAAAAAAAAGTGTTACCTTCAAGTGGAAGATGTGGAGATTTTCTGAGTTTTTTGTTTCCTGTGACCATGCACATTCAGTAGTCTGAACTGAGTCTGAGAGGGTGCATTTTCTCCTGCTTCTGTCTGGTGGCAAACACCCACATTTTGTCAAAAAGCAGCCCTTATTCTGAGACTTTACTTTACCTGATCCCAGAACACTAACCGCTTTTTGAAGGAGAGTACCTGTCACCAGGCAGGTTTCTTTACGTCATGGAACCTCTGTTGCTGAGTTCTCGGATTTCTGAAATACTTAGCATTTCCTAAAGGTATCTTGTATGGAGGGAGAGTGAGAAGAAACCCAGTGGCAGAGAGGCAATTTGCCATCACTACCCTTACGGTGACCAGTTCCAGCAGACATTTGCATCATTCTGGTATACATATCTGAACCACTGCCACCTCTATAGGGCAGGCAATATCTTATGGTTGAAAGTGTCAAGTGTTACAGAGAGGTCTGGAAACACGAGAATAGATGTCTGCCCTCTATCCATCAACGGTAAGTGACCATCCATCAGTGTCACTGATTCTGTTCTCACCCTGTGTCCTGTCCTTATTACGGACGCCTAACTGCTCTTGAATGAATTTCAGAAAAAAAAAAAAAAAAAAAAAAAAAAAAGAGACTTCACAAAGTATAGCCTTATTCAGACAGATATTTAGCCCAACTGTCCTACACATGACCAACAAATCTATTTAGGAGGTTGAATGTGTGCATTTGTGTGCTATTAGTGCATTTACGCTCTTCTATCTTTATTGCAGTAACATAGCACAAGGTGAAAGAAAAGCCACATTTTCAGATGGTTTGACTATCAACACACCTTTCCCACCACTTTCTGTCCATAGTAATATAATCTTGCAAACATTTGCTAGGAGCAAACACTTCTGAATTTCAAACATTCATGTATTTTCTCTAACTTTGCCAGTTACTAATGTACTTACTGTGAGTGGCCAAATGATTAGTACTTCTTTGTACTGAAGCATCTAAAGAAGTGAGAAAGAAGGTTAGTGAAATACTAACCAAGAAGGATAATTTTCAAAACTCAACCACTTTGGGAACATTTACCTTCACTGTAATTTGTGGATCTGAATCCCTGAGGGTTTCTCTGCACAAAGTAGCTCAGTGCTGTGTAGAGACACTGGGGTTTTGCTAAATAAGCTTGTTTTTCCACGTGGCACAATTTAGGACTAGGCAAAATTGTGTCTTTGAAATAACGTTAAGTGCAGCATTTGATATGGCATTGCATTTGGGCAAAGTGGAGAGCATCATACTGATGCAACGGTAGATTTTTTTCAGTTCCAAGATTGACTGGTTTATCTTCACTATCTGCACTAATGCAGACACTTCTAAAAGACCTTTTCCTTATTTAGATGTCTGATTAGAAGCTTTGTAACTCTTTAAAAAGAAAGAATTATTTTCTCCTTCAGGAGACTTAAGGAATGACACCCCATTTGCTGACAAACAGAATAAATTAGTTCATACTGGGCTGCTATGACTGAACTGCTGACCCGAGCTAATTCATTTAAAGCTAACTTTGTCATCTCATATCTGCAAAATAGATATACGTCAGGAAACCTGTGAAGATACTGAAATATGAACCATGACAGAAGAAGGCCCTGGGTCACCTGATCATTGAGTCACCAAAGCAGGAAGAAGGCAGCTGCTGAGAAATGTACATCCCAAAGGCAGAGTGCATCTAGGAGCTTGGAGTAGTAGAGGGGCAGCAGAGTTTTAGAAGAGGACTAAAGACATACATACCAATCTCAATTTCTAAAATGTACAGAATAGAAAACATTTGAGTTCTGTACTAGCAGTCAACAAAAAAATCCTGATACAAAGACTAAGAAGTATTAATCACTCTTGAAACAGGATATGTTGTAAAGCATTGAAATATTGAGATGTCAGCTGAAACTCTATTTAGTGTAGCCTGATTAATACATTTAGTTATTTGTGTATTATGAATAATTTTGGATTGCACTGTGCCCAATGTGCACTGATGTGATATGGGAGGAAAGTTCACGTTACTACAATTTTCTGCTATGCTATTCTTTTAAAAGCCCTTCAATTACAATCAAGTAAAAAACTTTTCACATGATTTTTAGGTGAGAAACTTGCATTATATAACTAGACTATCATGGTTATAAAAATATAGATAGTGAAATTGAAATGTTCTTTTTAAAAAAATTGTTATTTATATGTATTTATGCACACATATAAATACAAAACTTTTTAAAACATTCTCAGTGGGATCACAATAAATATTTATGACTTCTAAAACAAACCTCACACCATCTTTTGCGTAGCTAAACTGTTGAATGGGAGGTTAAAACTCTGGTATACATTTAAGCTTTGGAGGTTAAAGCTTTGGTCCCTTGTGTGAAGCTGAAATCCATAAATTTTGAAAATATATTAAAATGCTCAATTTTTAGAGAGAGGTAAAAAGGGATCATTTTGCAGAGATTTAAAATATGTGGAGAGGGCTTGATTTAACTCACGAATCTATTTTTTTACTGGTTTGATTCCATCCTTTCAGAAAAGCAACAGATTTGAATAAACCTCCCAGGAACTGAATTTATGACTCTCATAAGCACCAACTTTTCTACCACTGGCTTTCCACCTTAGGGTTCAGAACAGATCCTACGATTTTTCATTCAAAACGGTTCATTCTCAGATAACTAATTGCCTTATAGACAAAGTAATCTTCAACATTAGAAGTAATCAGGATAACTTTTCTAGTAATACACTTCTCTCTGTAACATGAGACTTACTTTTTTCATAATGAAGTGGTAAAGGGTCCTACAGAGGAGATCAATAATTATACACAAAATGTATTTCTTCTTTCTAGAGAACAATTCTATTAATGATTAATCTCAACTTTAGTGCACTGTTTTGAAGTGGTATAAACTGAGTTTGCATTCTTATATATTTGTCGAAGCCTTTTTCTATTCTATGCCCTTTATAAGTCAGAAGAAAACAATTTTTTTAAAATTACTATTGCTATTATTCAAAATGCCTAGAATAATTGAAACCAACAACAAACTCATTTCTCACAAAACGCATTTTGTGGTGGTTGTGGTCAGCCTCATGAAATGAGTTTTGGATTTTAGATTTGCAGTCTCAAACCATTTCAGTCCTTTCACCTTCACTGGGAATTTTGACATGTGGAGTTGTCTGTAGCAGCTTTGATTCCTTCAGGTACACCCAGCCAAATGTGAGATGCTTAACTCACCCTGCACATACAGTCCATCAAACCTGCATTTTTCCTCTTTCCTGTTATTAATTTTTCAGTAGAAAATCATGTTCTGTGTTTATGATCTTAATACACTGTTCAAAATAGGATGACTAATTCCCCTGAAGGTAAAAGTTACCACCAGCAGTTCCATTATTGTCTAAATTTTATTTGAATTTAACATATATTTAAGCCCTTATATTATTCAGACAAACTTGACCTTACAACAACCTAAGTTACTTTTACAGATTTATAGGTTTCAAGATTACTTTTGAAATGTCTGTTTGGTGAATGGTCTGGTCAGCAAGCCTTACAGATTTATTTTATAACTGTTCCTGTTCTTAAAATAAATCAGAATTAATTTACCTCTAAATTTCTAATTGTTACTTTTATGATAGTCAAAGGTACTGTTAGTAATATACGAAAACTAGGTATTAACTACTTATAACTTCAAAATGAAATTCTAACTTTCCATGTGTGAAGTAGTGCTTTGAGATCTGTCTATAAAATTGTGAGATCTGACTGGTGTTAAATTGGGACATGAATTTCATAGGAAAAGTCAGATTCCAATTCAGAGGGATTTTTACCACATGGTGCTTCCAAATCATACTGAATTACAACTAAAATGTGAATATGAAACTGCACTGAAACAATCAAAGCCAAATTTTGTTTTTACAGTTTAAATCTACTTTTCATCCATATATTTTTTACTATAAAGCATAGTAGAATAACCTTTTAAGAAGGTTAAAAATTATATACATATGTATAATCATAGAACAATGTGCTGTGTCCCATTTATTTCAAATGTATTAGTATTTTAATAGTTAATACTGCACAGATTCCATAGATATCATTTATTTGTACTTTTCATAATACTTCTATCTAATACTGTTTTGGCAAGTAGCCTCCGGATAGTAAGATTATTGAGGGACTAATACATTTAAAAGTAGGTAAAAAGCACTTGAAGTGCCATTAACTTTTAATTTGTTCTTGGCTATACTGATGATCCTTTGACACACAGAATAGCTCATATGTATCTAACAGGTAAGTACAATATATTATAGTTCAAATACATTAAATGCTTTATTTCTGGAAGTAGAAACCGTAAATGCAGGAACAGAGAATTAAAAATGACAATGGGTGATGTACCCTAAACTAGTTTAAGAGAACTCCCTGGCTTATAGTATTGAAGTTCATCCTTAATAGATTAATTTGCCCTGGTATTTCCACTTGCCATGATAGCTGTGGCAACATTTCTTTAATGAAAGATAGTTTTGAAGACAAGTGAAGTTTCTTGTTTCTTAAAGGGGAGCTGTTCAGCAAGACTGTCTATGCAGCAATCTGCCAGTTAAACGATGAACTGGCAGTTTCTGAACATTTCTCATTCCTTGATGGGATGGTCACTTAATGATCAAACTAGAGCTCAATCAACCTGTGGAGGCAACAGTAACCCGCTGTAAGTCAGCCCCCCGTTTCAGATTTACTGAGCTTCCAGGTGGAGTTCATTACAGCAAATCACCCAGCACAATCCCCTTGACAGCACATTAAGAAAATAGTCTAAATTAAGGTTGGTTGTATTGCCAGGCTTGTTTCCTGATAGAAATATGAAGGCCCCCTGCTTTTGTCCACACTCACTTAAACTACAGAACATTTACTATCCAGGGAGGTGTCTGCAGTTATTTGCTACTCTGTTTGTATAGCATGTGAAATATTCATGAATTTGCAAGCTGAAGTACCACATGTTTCAAATGAGGACTTCATAGTTGTGTGCTCCTGGCTTGCGAACTGATAATCAAGAATTTACAACTATAGCTTGTTTCTTTATAAACAGGCAGCCATGCGGGCACTTTGGTTGTGGCAGCTGTTCCTTGGCCACCCCTCTGCTTGTCCACCATGCTCCATTCAAGCCCTGGGGAACAACCTGCCTTTGCAGTATTACTCTTGTCCTGATAAAAGGCAATGCCAAGGCTCCCACGCCACTCCTTTTAAGCAGACCACAGCCTGTGCAATGACGTACAGCTAGGAAGAGTATTACGCTGTCTGGAACATCCTTCCATGACCTTTAATGGTGCTTTCCAACCCAAACCTTTCTATGATTCTATGATAAATTGCATTTCTGCATATACGAAGCCGAAGACTTTCATAATAAGGCCACAGAAACCTTCTCAATTTGCTGTTTTAAGTGCTTCTCCGTGTTTAAAAAGTATGTTCAAATAATGTAATGCTGAAGTCCTGAAAGTAAATCTTAGATGTAGTGAGAACAGAAAATATCAGTATGGACTCCTGCCTGTAGAATATGTGGAACAAGACAACACATTAATTTGCAATGTACAGGTTCATTAAAATGCATTTTATAATGTAATTCACGCTTTAAAAGGTACACATATTTCACAAGGGACAGCTCTTCTGCAAATTCTGTCTCCTTTCTGTCTTAATAGCTTTGTGGAAGGATTAGTAGAATTGCAGTGCATTACAATTTTTTTTTTTCTGATGGCTTTTTCTTAACTTTTTGTATACTTGACGTATTTATCAAGAAAATGGTAACGTACATAAGCTTAAGTATCATTTTAATGAACCGCACTAAGGAAGTGTAATGTATTGACTCTGCTGATTTTTTTCCCATTTTTTGTGTTTTCTTTTAGTCAATATAACAAATTTTCTGCAAAGACAATCTTCACAGAATTTTTGCACGTCTTTGTCAATAATCTGCCTTTTGCTATTTCTAGATAGATACATTTATTTTACTCCAGGCCTTTTAATTACATATCTCTCTGCAGTAGCTGCTTCAGTGTCCCCAGTTGAAACCCCAGTTGTTGTTTCACAAAACTGTTTTCTAAACTAGAAGAAGTTATGGTTGATCATCTAGTGTTTATGTTGTGAACTTGGGCTAGTTCTGAAAATATCATCAAGTATAAAAAGGGAAAAATTTCACTCGATCAGTTACAACCAGATTTCTATGTGATGATGGTGCATATGGCCACATTTTCCTCTGCATTTCCTTTAGTCCTCTGCTGACTAAAACATTTTAATTAACACAAGCCTAGCTGACCCATGTGAAGGCTGAACACATCTTTCTGAGTAATTCTTTTTTTAGGTTAAGTAACACTTGAGGTCTCCCATTTTTTTTTTTTTTTCAAAAAACAGTTTAGCCAATCAGTTATTCTCCTTATTGAATGATCTCTCAAGATTTGCCAGTTATTCTTGTATTTTTACTGTTGTCACTTATTTCTGCAGTACTCTATTCTAGCATTTTGCTTTTGTTAATGAGGTTTGAGACCTTTCTGTGGCCTCTCCCCCAAATCTGTGTTTCCAACTTTCTCTCTTTTTGGACACTTTTCTCTCCAGCTTACTAAAATTTATTGTAGCTCTAAAAAGACTATACATCAGTGAGATAGTATTTTTTTTGCAGTGGCAATATTACTGTATATTTACATGGCAATTTATGTTATTTTTAAAAGAACATAACGGAATTCTCAGTATTGCTTTGATAGCAACACCCACTGCTTCTAAAGTTAGCTAAGCACATTGTCTCTTGCTGCATCTTGGGAAAAGAATTCATTACATTTATTTTTATTTGACAAACTCAATGGATAGTGGTATGTATTCTCTTAATTACCAGCAATTCTATTAGGTGTTCTGATTTCTCAGTACTTGACTGTAGAATGGATGATCTGTGTTGTTTCTTTAAGATAACACTGCCAAGGAAATATCAGCAGAATGCACATATACCATTATTATGCACAATGAGACCTTCTGCAATCTCAGCTGGCTGCTTAGTATGCTGAGGTTAGAAAAATAATCCTCCTCATGCCCCCCAAAGTATTAATGTGTCATTGTTGGATTTCATGGGAATAGATGTCAACACTGTACAAATACAGGAAAAATTAGAACTCTTTAAAGGCTACTTTGTTCCTCCAGTTGCTAAATGAAATCTACTGGCAGTGTCCTTACAGGCTGTTCTGATAACAGTAGAGAACAAGTTTAATTTAAAATAACAGTGACATCCTTTTATTATACACTTGCGTTTCCTAAATGTTGAGCACTCTAAGAGCATGTCTAGGAATTACATCAATTAGATGTTTACACAGTAAATGAGAACAGCCATAGTTATATCAGGATGTCTAATTTGAAGTATATACAACATATGCTTTGGAGTGTATTGGGAGGGTTTGGAAGAAACTTCCTCTGCGACAGATTACTCCGCAGTTACCCACTATGAGCTTTCTTGTCAGAAGATGTTCTGCCTGCTACAAGCACTAGAAAACTGCAGTACATGTTCTCCTAATCTGATCTGGGGCAATGCCTAGGTTTGTGTAACTTTTTTTTTTCCTAGCTCTTCAAGATTTTTCCAAAAGTGCAGGTGGCCTAACTATTCATTTTAGAAGAACACAGATTGCCACTTCTTAAAGCTTGTTCACTCAATGCAGCTAAATACATATCCACAAGAGACGAGTGATAGTGAGTCAGAAAAATCTCTGAAGGACCAGAAGACCAAAATAAACACATTTTTGAGTCCCTGACATCTGGTACTTAAGATGAAATAGAAATATTAAAAAATTGTTAAAAGCTGCTTGTTTCAAAAGTTTGATTCAGATAATTATATATTAGAATTTACCAGTATCATTAACATAGTAATACAGTCCAGAACTTTCACTGGAACATTCAATTTGGCAAACAAAAATATTCTTAAAATAAGGTTTCATTAGACTGCACTTTAAATATGATGACTTGTTTGGAAATAGCTTGTATATGTAACATAAGGAAGGTTTATTTGAGCTGCTCAAGGGAGCACAGAGAATACATTAAACAGCTGATGCTCAAATTAAAAATATACTATATAATTAGATATCTGGTATTATATACATGGTTTTCAGAAGACATAGATACACTAACTTAACACACAATAAACATAAAAGATGGTTTAAAAGATTTGTTTATCATACTGGTAACACTTCAATCATAGTAATCTACCTTAAGCTAAGGAAACACTAATTCATTGCAGTGAATGAACCTTTATCTTGACAGCTTGTGTATGAGCCAATACAGGTTGGTACTAAACATATAGTCGATAGCCGTAGACTCTTGTGTGATTGAAAAGATTTTATAGATTCTACTTGATGTAGAAAACAACTGTTTTCCTCTAAACACCAGTCGCCTTTATTCCTGTGTCAAGTCTTTAAATCCTATTAGCCAGTCACTAGGTACCAATCACTGAATGTTATCAAATGCCAGTTGTTGAAAGCTATCAGTCTTCTTTGATCATCCTGTTGAGATACACAGCAAATAAGTAATTAAATGACTGCTTGACTGAAAAAGAACCTGATTTGAGTGGATAAACAATACAGTGTGTGTTATAAATAATCCTTTAGATTATTTAGTTGTTTGGGAATAGAAGCTTCTTATATGTGTTAATCAATGAGCACCTGATATCAATCCTTTAACACAGGCATGAACCTATTCAGAAGCTACCATGTTTGCAAATCAGAATTAAGTTATTTTGTATCAGGTTTTAATTTTTAAAATTTCTACTTTCCAGGAAAATCATAATTTAAGAGAACATCTCTTTTAGAGGTTTACTAGGATTGAAAAAAAAAAAAAAAAAAAAAAAAAAAAAAAAAAAAAAAAAGAGCACCTTCTTTCATTAAAATTCCTGATACTGGCATAATATAATATATAACTGATTCAAAAAGATAAAAGGATAACACAGATTAACATAGGCTGTTAAGGATTAGAGAAGATTACTTTAGCCTGTAAAGCACTGATGATATCAGCTCATGTTATTAACATCACAACTTGTTTGAAAGTTTTCCCCTTTTTTCCTTTTCACTTTTGTTTTTTCTTAAAATCTATGAAGTTAATAAATATACTAAGTAAGGTAAAGTAGAAAGGAAAAATAGAAAGAGAAGATATAGGACCAGGAGTGAAATTAAGGAAATGAAAAAGGTGCACAAAGGTTCTCTTCTACTGGAGGCTTTCTTACAAAATCTCAGTTTGAATTGTCGGTTAAACTCAAGTGTTTCAGGTTTTTTGTTCACTGAAATGTCTCAGAAAGTAACATTTTGTTTGTCCAAATATCTGAGAGAGAATTTATCAGTCTTCTTATTCTGCAGTAAAGTCTTGTTTCATACTTCAGCAATATCTCAACATCCACCATGGGAAGAGCTTGCAGGTGACAGGGACACAAATAAGGTTTCATTACAGAATCAATATTACCTAATGCAGGTATTACCATCTCTGATCTGTATTTTGCACCAGACTTACTGTTTTCAAATAATTGCTCGATCTTTCTTCTTTGCACTGAAATGTTCTGGTAATTTTTCCAGAATATACTCAAAGGTTTCATATTCTCAAATCTTAATATTCAACTGCTGGATAGCTTTTGTCCTGTAGTAGAAAATAAAGCTTCAAATGTAAGAATCCAATCAAATCTATTACACTTGAATAAGTGTGTTTCCCATAAACTGTTCATTAGATTGAAGTAGGAACCTCCTTTACTGACTAGAATATGATTAAATTCAAGCTCACATGTGAATCTGTTATAGAAATAATGGAGACTTCAGCAGCCAGTGGAAACAAGATTATTGAGATGTGTATTGTGAGAAATCTCCTAACAATATCACAGTTCATTTTTTAAGAATTTTTTAAGTCCACTATTGCCACAAAAAAGTACTATCTTAAAGTTGAAAATATAAGCAGAAGGTTTTTTTGAACATCCATTCTTAAACATGCAAACTGAAAAAAGACTCAAAATATCATAGTTTATGCTATCCATCTTAAATACCTCCTCTTTAATGAAGATTGAGTCTGAGACCACAGATAGAATTTTTGCTTCTTTAGAAAAGGGAGAATCAAACCCTATATAACCTCAGTTAAAAACACTAACAACTGCCAACCGCAGATCTCAGAGCACTTTGGGGAAAAATTAAAAAAAAAAAAACAAACACCAAGTATTCTATTCCCAGACTAACATATGAGGAGTCTATAAGTTCCTTAATGTCATGAAACAACAGAAATGCAGCTCTGTTACAGAAAGGGCTCCAGCACCTGTAGCTCAGCCTCTTCAGCTGTGCAGACCTCTCATAGATGCTCTGTGAGATCTCCAGCACAGTAAATTCTGATAGACCTCTTCTCAGCTGAAACCCAAATTCTCCGGTTGTTTTTCTACATTTTTTTTTGTTTGGTTGGTTGTTTTTTTTTTTTTTTTTTCTCGTGCTTTGGTCTTCAATGATGCCAGTAAAAAGCTTTAAGTCTAGCGTGTTCACCTGTCACAATCTTGGCACGCAGTACCTTCCACAGCAGGACTGTTGTGAGAGACTATAATTTATGTTGTTGAGACCAAAACATAAAACACAGCCCAGAAAAATCTCTGCCACTGAGCAATATGCATAAACTGTGAAGTAGATGCTGCAGGCAGGTTTGATAGCACTTGTCACCTCTTCCTCTGTTTTTGTTTTCAAATTTCCTGAAATCTAGATGCTGGTGATTTTCTCTGCTAGTGGTTTGCCTCGGCGTAAGGTATATTTTTTTCAAGGAGGAAGTTTAGATAAAATACCTAAGTGTATTTGTGCTTGAATAACAGTAACAATTTATACAAATTCTTAGAGTCTAATAAATTGGAGAAGAGAATTACATTTACGTCAGGGATATACCTTGTGCTGTTCCCAGAAGAAAACCAAATTAGTGTTTAAGTTACACATCTTTTAGAAGTAGTTTGTGCGTTATGTTCAGAAAAGTCATGATTGGCAAATAAATTTGGATGATTTATGTTTATGTATTACACATGCTCTGCTCAGACCTCTGGGGACTAAGCAGTACCTTTCTGTAAACCTGTGCCAGTTGCTTTAAGTCACTGTGATTGCTGGTCTCCCAACCCAGGTCAAAGATATTTCCATCTCAGAAAGAACCTCCAGACAGCAGGAGGAATGAAAAGGATATATTTTAAATACAGGGGAAACAAAACAAGATTCATGAGAGAGAACAATTAGTGTAATTGATGTGATCCAGGAAACTATCAGGGAGAAGGAAGAACAAAACTCTTAATTGTGTATGAAACATAGTGTAGACCTGTAAACTAAAGGTTGGGGAAAGATCAACTAAGTTTTAGTGAAGAAAAGCTGAGTAGAATAGTGGCAAGATGGACCAGACAAGAAGAAACTGGAGAAGAGAAACAGGACTGAGAGCAGAACAAGGCTGCTAGATGTGCAAGGTGGCAAGGACATTTAGATGCTAAAGAATGGACCCTGTGAAGGGAATAACAGCATGGTTTAGATTAAAGCTACAGACAGAGAACCAGGGTGGGCTTGAAACCCGGGCTAGCGTCTGGAGCCTGGAGAAGAGGGATGGAGTGGAGATATAAAAGCTTGGAAAAAAGCATTGCTCAGTCAAGCACTCATGTGTCTTAAGTCTGTAGGAGTCAGTTAAAGGACTCACAAGTTACCCTGTGCTATTAGCAAACATCCACAAATCAATGTAGAAAGGAGTGTCCCTTGTCTTTTTTTGAGAGTTTATTCTCAGACAGATACCAGAAGGCAACTCTGTCCGCTTTAAAGGTTGACTCAAGTGGCCAACTGAGTGTGCAGCTAAAGTTTACAATGATGAAAAACTGCAGATACAATACCACATCAAAAGATTTCTTCAGTTCTTAGTTTGTTTTAAAAAAAAGACAAAGTAGACCAATCAAAAACCCCACTTAAGCTGTTCAGTTTTGCAAAGTGACTTTAAATCTTATTAAACCCAAATAGATTTCTCTCTCAAGTTTTCTAAAAAATTTGGCTTGTATCTACCTTGAGCAAAGTAGCTCTATACAGTGACATTCTGTTCAGATGTTACAAATCCCATAATTAAGATTGTAATTGAAACCTTAATTCAACTCAGTGTGAATGCATTATAGCCTTTAATTACTTCATCATCCACTTTTTTTCCCTCTCCACCTTATTTGGTGCAGATGATGGTCATTGCTGTGGGTCCAACTGCTGTGTTTCTTGTCAAGGAAAATGTTGATCATAGTATGCTGACTTATTTTCTACCAAAGCTACAAAATACAGATTAAAAGGGCTGTGACTACTGATCAAAGGAGACATCACATCTACAGTAGAGTTTGCATCTAATGGTAGAGTATGTCTGTCACACCAGGTAGTATCATGTGAAGGTACCTAAATTAAGTTTTATTGAAGCTGGTATATTGACATGCAAAATACAGAGATGCTAGCTCAGGTCTCAACAGCATTGTGGACCTGTCCTGGTTGGGGCTGGACTAGAGTTCCTGTTTGTTTTAGTAGCTGGAGGAGCTGCAGCACCCTGAGACCCCAGGGGCTCCCCAGGTCCCAGTGCCCTCACCTGTGTGCGGGGGTGGGGGGAGTACAGCTGGAGGGCTGGGCCGGGATTGGCCGATAGTCCATGTCATGTGACACTGTGCTCACTATATAAAGGCAGGAGAGGGCTGAGAGAGGCTGCCACTTCTGGGAGTGTTGCTGTGGTGGCTTTGTGTTTGGGATCACTGGCTGGGAGTAGGCGGGTGGTGAGCAGCTGTATTGTACATTACCTGTTGATATTGCTGTCAGTGTATTATTCTGTTACTATTATTAAACTGTTTTTATCTCAACCCGTGAGTCTCCCTTTGCCCCTCCGATTCCCTCCCCATTCCCAAGTGGGGGGAGGGTGCGTGAGCGGCTGTGTGGCATTTAGCTGCTGAGTAGGCTCAAACCACAACAGTCCTTTTTGGTGCCCAACATGGGGCACGAAGGGTTGAGATAATAACAGATTTGATCTGTGGGTACTATCAAGTTTGTTATAATGCCGACTGCCCATCCTGTCATAATGTCATTTGCTTGGCTCCTAAAATCATGGATTTTGTTGCTGCAGTTGTGTTATACGTCATATTACTTACCATATGTAGTCCCCATGCTGCTGCTTATTACCTGTGGGAATTGGATTAAGATTTTTCCCTTGCTGTATTATGTAACTCTATTTTATGGCATGATAAAATCTTTGGTCCTGGGAGTTATGGGGCACCTACTGGAGTGGGTTAGTAACTATACCCTCCACCTTTTATCCTCGGAAAGCCCACCCAAGGGGGAGATACCTTTTTCCATCTTCCCCTTCTCCAAGCTACTTGCAAGTATACTTGAGAATGCTGAGAACTCTGAATATCCATGGAATGCTCATATTAACGTTGTTGTCTTGTTGCTGGAAGCTGTAGTGCTCCCGAATGTGGTTCGGGTTCTGTTTCGGGTTAAGCAACTGTTTCTGAATACCACCCAGAGGTCTACCCCAGGGTTGCAGAGTTATGAGTGGTTGGGACTGTGGGGTAGCATGGGAAAGTACCTAGGGCAGTGGGGACCTCCAATGTTTTGGAACTGCACCCCTGAACAAGTGCGGGATCCTGAGAAATTAGTAAAATATTTCGAAAAGGTGTGCTGTCATCCTGACACCTCAAAAGAGACGCAGATCATTGCAACATGCTGGGGCCTGGCCCATGCCTACCGAACCCTGCTTGCCACTATGCAGTACCCTCAAAAGGAAGACGTCTTTGCATCTGCGAGCAAAACAACCGGCACTGCAACCACTCTGACACCCCCACCAGGCACTGCAGCCACTCCAACTCAGGCGACAGACACTGCAGCCAATCCGACCCCTATGATAAGTACTGCGGGTGAACTGGAGCATCAGTCCACAACAGTATCAGTTGCTCTCATACAGAAGAAGAAATACACTAAAAAATCCCCGCGCATTGTAAAAGATGATGGTGAACCAGGGCCCTCACGAGAACAGGAGGAGGAGGCAGAGACAGTGGTAATCACCCGATCCCTATCCCTGAGTGAACTACGAGACATGCGAAAGGATTTCAGCTGCCATCCAGGTGAACACCTCCTTACCTGGCTGCTCTGATGCTGGGATAGCGGGGCCAACAGTGTGGAATTAGAAGGTAGAGAAGCCAGGCAACTGGGATCCCTGTCCAGGGACGCAGGCATTGACAAGATTATTGGAAGAAAGACACAAACGCTCAGCTTTTGGAGACGACTACTGTCAGGCGTGAAGGACAGATATCCCTTCAAGGAAGATCTTACATGTCATCTAAGTAAGTGGACTGCCATGGAGAGAGGCATCCAATACCTGAGGGAACTGGCTGTGTGGGAGATGGGTTTATTATGATCCAGACGATGCACGGCTACCCACAGACCCAGATGAAGTCCAATGCAGCCGGCCCATGTGGAGGAAGTTTATACGGAGTGCTCCATCATCACATTTGAATGCACTAGCAGTATTTGACTGGAGAGACGAAGGGGGACAAACTATGGATGACTTGGCTTGCTGACTCTGGCACTACGAAGAAAGTCTCTCTTCTTCCATTGTCGTGGCTGTGGAGAAACTGTCACAAGAAGTCCGACAACTCAAAGAGGACATGTCCTACTCTCCACCTCCACAGACTAAGGTCTCGGCTATCAGGAGCAAACGACTCCCTACTCAAGCAAGATGGTATACACCATGGGGGAACCTATGGTATTACCTGTGCGACCATGGAGAAGATATGAGGAAATGGGACGGGAAACCCACCTATGTTCTAAGAGAGCGGGTCCAAGAGTTGGAAGGAAGAATGGCTACAAATCAAGGTTCTTCCAGGATAAGTGCTGCTCCGGTCTCAGCTAATCAGTTACCCAAACAGCATAGAAGAATTGACTTTTCTCCTGATCCTATGAGGAGAACTTCTGAGTTGTACTTACAAGAAGTGAGTAACCAGGATGAGACCGAGGTTCGCACAGACCGCGCTAACCCCGTCATCAACAATGGATACTATGAGCAGCATCAGAGGGGCCCTGCCTCCAGCCAAGTGGAGGAGAGGGACAGTCGTGTTTACTGGACTGTGTGGATTCAATGGCCTGGCACATCGGACCCCCAGGAGCTTAAGGCTTTGGTGGACAGTGGTGCCCAGTGCACCCTGATGCCGTCGAATTTCCAAGGGATAGAGGCTATCTGTATCTCAGGAGTGACAGGAGGTTCTCAACAGCTGACTGTGTTGGAGGCTGAGGTGAGCCTAACTGGAAATGAGTGGCAAAAGCACCCTGTTGTGACTGGCCCGGAAGCTCCCTGTATTCTTGGAATAGATTATCTCTGGAGAGGGTAGTTTAAGGACCCAAAAGGCTACCAGTGGTCTTTTGGCATAGCTGCCTTGGAGACAGAAGAAATCAAACAGCTGTCCATTCTGCCAGGGCTCTCAGAGGATCCTTCTGCTGTGGGACTGCTGAAGGTTGAAGAGCAACAGGTGCCGATCGCTACCACGACTGTGCACCGAGGGCAATATCGCACCAACAGAGACTCTGTAGTTCCCATCCACCAACTGATTCGTCAACTTGAGAGCCAAGGGGTGATCAGCAAGACTCGCTCACCCTTCAACAGCCCCATATGGCCAGTGCGGAAGTCTAATGGAGAGTGGAGACTGACAGTGGACTATCGGGGCCTGAACGAAGTCACACCACCGCTAAGTGCTGCTGTGCCAGACATGCTGCAGCTTCAGTAAGAATTGGAGTCAAAGGCAGCCAAGTGGTACGCCACAATTGATATCACCAATGCCTTTTTCTCCATCCCTCTGGCAGCAGAGTGCAGGCCACAGTTTGCTTTCACCTGGAGGGGTGTCCAATACACCTGGAACAGACTGCCCCAGGGGTGGAAACACAGTCCCACTATTTGCCATGGACTGATCCACACTGCGCTGGAACAGGGTGAAGCTCCAGAACATTTACAATACATTGGTGAAATCATTATATGGGCAAATACAGCAGAAGAGGTTTTTGAGAAGGGAGAGAAAATAGTTAAAATTCTTTTGAGAGCTGGCTTTGCCATAGAACGGGGTAAAGTCAAGGGCCCTGCACAGGAGATTCAGTTTTTAGGAATGGCAAGATGGATGTCGTCAGATTCCAATGGATGTAATTAATAAAATAATGGCGATGTCTCCACCAACCAGCAGAAAGGAAGTACAAGCTTTCTTAGGTGTGATAGGCTTCTGGAGAATGCATATTCCAAATTACAGTCAGATCGTAAGCCCTCTTTATCAAGTGACCCGAAAGAAAAATGACTTTTTATGGGGCCCTGAACAAAAGGAAGCTTTTGAACAAATTAAACAAGAAATCGTTCATGCTGTAGCCCTTGGGCCAGTTCAGGCAGGACATGATGTTAAAAATGTGCTCTACACTGCGGCTGGGAAGAATGGCCCTACCTGGAGTCTTTGGCAGAGGGCACCAGGGGAGACCCGGGGTCGACCCCTGGGATTCTGGAGTCGAGGATATAGAGGATCTGAAGCCCATTATACTCCAACTGAAAAAGAGATACTGGCAGCATATGAAGGGGTCCGAGCTGCTTCAGAAGTGATTGGTACAGAAGCACAGCTCCTCTTGGCACCCCAACTGCCGGTACTGGGCTGGATGTTCAAAGGGAAGGTCCCCTCAACACATCATGCAACTGACGCTACGTGGAGTAAGTGGGTCGCACTCATCACACAGCGGGCTCAAATAGGAAACGCCAACCGCCCAGGAATACTAGAAGTAATTACAAATTGGCCAGAGAGCAAAGACTTTGGAATGTCACCAGAGGAAGAGGTGACCCGAGCTGAAGAGGCACCGCCATATAATGAGCTACCAGATAATGAGAAGCGATGTGCCTTATTTACCGATGGGTCCTGTCGCATTGTAGGGAAACATCGGAAGTGGAAGGCTGCTGTGTGGAGCTCCACACGTTGGGTCACAGAAGCTGCTGAAGGAGAGGGTGAATCCAGTCAATTTGCAGAAGTGAAAGCCATCCAGCTGGCCTTAAGTATCACCGAGCAAGAAAAATGGCCAGTCCTTTATCTCTACACTGATTCATGGATGGTGGCAAATGCCCTGTGGGGGTGGTTGCAACAGTGGAAACAGAGTGGCTGGCAGCATAGAGGCAAACCCATCTGGGCTGCTGATTTGTGGCAAGATATTGCTGCTCAAATAGAGAACTTGGTTGTGAAAGTACGCCATGTAGATGCTCATATACCCAAAAATCGAGCAACGGAAGAACATGAAAACAACCACCAGGTGGACCAGGCTGCAAAGATTAAGGTGGCCCAAGTAGATCTGGACTGGCAGCATAAGGGTGAAAAATTTATGGCTCGTTGGGCCCATGACTCCTCGGGCCATCAAGGAAGAGACACAACATATAGATGGGCTTGTGACCGAGGGGTGGACCTAACTATGGACATTATATCACAGGTTATCCATGAATGTGAGACATGTGCTGCAATCAGGCAGGCCAAGCGGTTAAAACCTCTTTGGTATGGAGGGAGATGGTTAAAGTATAGATATGGGGAGGCCTGGAAGATTGATTACATCACGCTCCCACAAACTCGGCATGGTAAGCGTTATGTGCTCACAATGGTAGAAGCAACTACAGGATGGCTGGAAACATATGCTGTGCCCCATGCCACTGCTCGGAACACTATTCTGGGCCTTGAAAAACAAGTCCTGTGGCGGCATGGCACCCCAGATAGAATTGAGTCAGATAATGGTACTCATTTTCAAAATAATCTTATAAACACCTGGGCAAAAGAACATGGCATTGAGTGGATATATCATATCCCCTATCATGCCCCGGCCTCCAGGAAAATTGAGCGGTATAATGGGATACTGAAGACCATGCTGAGAGCAATGGGAGGTGGGACTTTTAAGCATTGGGACACACATTTAGCAAAGGCCACCTGGTTAGTCAATACTAGAGGATCTGCCAACCAGGCTGGCCCTGCGCAGTCAAACATTCTGCATATTGTAGATGGAGACAGAGTCCCGGTAGTGCACCCTAAAAACATGCTGGGGAAGACCATCTGGGTTATACCTCCTTCAGGTAAAGGTAAGCCCATACGTGGGATCACCTTTGCCCAAGGACCCGGGTGCACTTGGTGGGTAATGCAGAAGGACGGGGAAGTCCGGTGTGTATCTCAAGGGGACTTAATGTTAGGTGAAAATAGCCAATAAGCTGTATTAGATTAGTCACCACACCACCCTACCAATGCTTTGTTATGGCAAACATGAACTTGGATGAAAATAGGACTGGTTTCAGCAACTGATGCCCAGCGACTGCCGCAGACTGTGAACACAGACACCATCAGATGCATCAGCCACCAGCTCCAGCTGCAACAGAGACTGCATGCCATCCTCCTGTCAAGTCCAAGGACACCTCTGCTCTACTGACTGAGCATCGCTCCTCCTGCCTGAAGGGACTGTTATGACAGATGGAACCTGAAGCTATGGACCAAGTCAACTCATGATACATCCTGCAGTGATGGACCATGGACTGAGGAAATGACATCTGTATGCGTATGTCTTTGACCAAGGAAGAGGATTGTAAATAACAATAATGTATTAGAAATATGGAACATGAGCATAATGTAAAATGATATGGAATAAGGGGTGGATACTGTCCTGGTTGGGGCTGGAATAGAGTTCCTGTTTGTTTTAGTAGATGGAGGAGTGCTGCAGCACCCTGAGACCCCAGGGGCTCCCCAGGTCCCAGTGCCCTCACCTGTGTGCGGGGGTGGGGGGAGTACAGCTGGAGGGCTGGGCCGGGATTGGCCGATAGTCCATGTCATGTGACACTGTGCTCACTATATAAAGGCAGGAGAGGGCTGGGAGAGGCTGCCACTTCTGGGAGTGTTGCTGTGGTGGCTTTGTGTTTGGGATAGCTGGCCGGGAGCAGGCGGGTGTCGGTGGGTGGGCGGTGAGCAGCTGTATTGTACATTACCCGCTGATATTGCTGTCACCGTATTATTCTGTTACTATTATTAAACTGTTTTTATCTCAACCCGTGAGTCTCCCTTTGCCCGTCCGATTCCCTCCCCATTCCCAAGTGGGGGGAGGGTGGGTGAGCGGCTGTGTGGCATTTAGCTGCTGAGTAGGCTCAAACCACAACAGGACCTATGCTTGGGCTAATTAGGCTTGCTCCCTAGCAGTAAAAACAAACCTAATTAGTTGAGAAGGAGAGTCCTGCTGACTGTATCTCTGTATCTGTAGTTAGTTCATTCGGCACCAACTCAGGTGTCACTGCATAACTCTACTTTTCATGAGGTAAGATGAAGCCAACTATTTAAGCAGTCTTTTGACAGGTTATTAGTAATCTTGTATCTCTTCTTCTCTGATGGAATAATTTGTGAGCATACTGATTTAGAGAAACACTGACTTCATGTTAACAAATGCCAGAATTTTAATCTGTCTAATTGCATTTAATGCAAAGTATATTGAAAAAAACAGATGGTTGGTGTCTTGGAATAGATAGATAGACCAAAACTTAGCAAATGTTATGATGACCATAACACTAAACTTCTCTTGAGTGTTGCAGAAAATATATCAACAATTGTTCATGAAGGGCTTAGTTAGAGCCATGAGTGTCATGGAAAAGAGAAAGATTAAATTAACATTTTGTTGACAGGATGGAGATTATGTTTAGTCTAGTACTAAACAGGGCACAAAATCACAAACTACTACTTATTTGGTGAGTGCTGTTCATCCTAGATCTAAAAGGCAGAAGTGATTATGTAATTGAAGAAAAATTATCATAATACACGCATAAAAGGGCTGAACAAAGAATATATGGTCAGCCTTTTGTCTTTCTTAGCACCAGAGTATCTGTTTTTATAAACAAAATATATTAATACTTTCTTGTGATAAGTAGTGTAAGATATGAGGAAGATAATATACTTATAAAGCAACAAAACTTGTAAAACAGATATTATCAAAAAGTTGTCTGATGTTCTCATGAATACTTTAGAATGAACTGTACTTGAATGTGCTAATGTTTGTGAGCCATAAACTTTTTAATGCTGACAGCTAAATGTAGTACCTCTTATCTAGAGAAAATAGCTTTTTATTGATTCATTTTTTGTTTTCTTTGGTAAGTCTATAGACAAATATAGACACAGGTACACTTTTTTACAGCTCTGTGCCTCACAGCTCACTTTAAGACAGCAGATTTGGAATACAGTAATGACTGACAAAGCATCAGGATGCTTTTTCCAGAAACAGTTCATGGACGACAACATCCCTCAATGAGCTCAGTTGTCTTTATTACAAACAAGTTTCTTATTACTTGTGACATTTATTATGCAAAAAGTTTCATAGTTCTATTTAATTTTGCTAATTTTGCAGTTTTAAGCCCAATCAGTACTTATTTGTATGTTTTTCAGAATGGTTGGCAAGCTGTCTGCTCACCAAATATTTTACATTATAACATATGAAATGGTTAATTGAAAACACACAGATTTCTGTTGTCAGTTTGATATATTAAAGTGGTGGTCTGGATTAATATGTGAGAAATTAAGTCAAAATAATATTTTTTTCTATTTTTTTTTAATAGTATTTTTTTGGGGTCATAGAATGTATTTAAGAAGTTATTTTCATAACTTGAGCCTAGCATGGGTACTGGGACAATTTTCTATATCCCTCTTTCATGTTGTCAAGAAAACAAATTTGGGGTAACATATTTTTAATCAGCTAGTTTGTTCGGGCTCTATAAGAATTCGGCTAGTGACCAGCTAAATGAGAACACCTTCTCCTGATCTGAAAACCAGAGTTTTCAGAGGGTCAGCGCGTCCCTAATTATAATGATGCAGTTAACACTACTCTAATTGAAAGGTTGTGTCAGCATTTCCATTATAAAGCCATGTTTTTCATGGGTTGTAGCTCAGCTGTAAAGATTCAATCTGGGCTGAAACATGTCAAAAGACCTCATCCTGCTCCATACAGAATGCCTTCAAACTCCCAATTAAACCAATGAGTTATCCAGGCACTGACTATTTCAAACAAATAAGGGCAGACTTTACATGAATCATTTTACAATGCCATCATATACAAAGCATTGGCATTCAAGTAAATAGTTTCGTATGTGCTCTCAAAATTTGCGTTTTTTTCAAAATGCAAGCTCACCTGAAAAATATCCCCCAAATCAGATCATTTTATTGTTCCATCATGACATCTGCTACAGGAAATAAAACATTTACTGATATAGAAATGTATTAATTTACAGTGATTTAGATTAAATATTTAATGATAAAAGCATTTTATGCTGTATAGATAGAAACTTGTAAAACAATAACAGCTATGGCAATTTCAGCACCCTTCAGAGAACAGGCTAAGGAATAAAAGAAATGGTTTGCTAAATGAAGGACGACTAAAACTGTAGGGGGAAATTACATTAAGTTATAGAGAATTATTACACAACAGTATGTAAAATAAGTGATTAAAACTCATCTCACAACATCTATTTAAAACATGTACCAAACATCCTGAACTGAAAGCACAAAAATCAAAAGAATAAATGCCAGTTCTGCTGAGACTTGTACTTCCACTAAAAAAAAAATAAAAAAAATAAAACAACCAAACTTCATTCTGAAGGAAATCTCAGTGCATGGCTGCAAAGAGGGGAAACAGGGCAACAGTTTGTTGGCGTGCCAAAGTCTGCCCTGATTTGAAACCTTAGAAAAAACCAAGCAAATAGCTACAAGATAGACATGGACTGATGAATGAGAGAATTTGCATTTTAAATATTATGAAACGTCAGAAATATGACATATCCAGAAAAGGCTTAATTAAAGGCCTCGATGTTGCTTTCATTGATGGGATTGGGAAGCCAGTTAATTACGGCGGGAGTAAACGTGAGTGCGACACCGAGACTTAGATTTCGTCTGCACACCAAAACCAGGCTCGAGGCCTCGTGCCCTCCAAAGGCGGCAGAGCGGGCTGCCCAGCACCCACCGAGCCTGGTGGGACACAGCCCATGCATGACATCGCTGTGCAGCGTCATCCTCCTCAGACATGCGCATTCGAGCCCCCGTCCACATCCCACAGAGCCCTTTCATCCTCCGGCAGTGAGTGACAGCGTTGGAAATTAATGGGGGGGGGACTGCAAAACCCCAGCTGCAGGGCAAGGGATGTGTAAAGTACCCGGGAAGGTGCTAAAAACTATGTGGTGATGGGTAGCCCGTAACTCTCTGCCCTACGCTGACGTGCTTGCATTATAAAAGTAGTAAGGACGTGTCTTCCAACATCTGTTCAAGAGCAGCAGTGGTGCTTTACCACTCCTGGTGGCATCTGACCTCGAGTGTCGGGTGAGAGTACGGAGACACTGCAGCTCTGTATGCAATGAAGAACTCTTCCCGCAGCCAAAAACTCCCTTTCCACAAGAATCCAGCTGTTTCTGTTTGTTCCTTCCTGTCCTGCAATTGCCCTCCAAGGGAGAAGATACTCTGCAAGAGTGAACTCCTCAGCTTAATGCATCCTCTTCTCTCCCTCCTGCAGATTTGCACTGCAGAGTCATGTTCTATGGCATTTTCGTCTGTGTGTGAGATATGGAGAAGTGCTTACCAGGAACTGCTAGCGTAGTTAACAAAGCACTAACTGGCTAACATATGAAGTTGTAACGGATCTGTCATTTGACTCCAAGGAAACTAGCATGGGGGTTAGCAAAGCATCTGAATTTCTCACAGGCTTAAAGAAAAACATAATCCAGGTACTAATTTTACAGACATTATATGAATCGGCTTCCTGTGACACCACCTCTCAGCTACATTAGGATACCCTTTAAATGTACCTTTTCATACAAACTTGAATAAAAGGGAAAAGAAGCCTTTGCCTTAAGGGGAGTAATTTCATGAGGCTGTGACTGTATGGGGACTTGCTAACCATCTGGATTTTCCCTTGTGGATGCTAGCATTTTATTTTAAATCATGTAGTTCTGAGAGCAACAATTCAGTTATGCTAAATAACGCTTTTTTTTTTTTTTTTTTTCCTTTGCTGTTCTAATTTTGCCATTATGCTGGTGCAACTGTTAGCGGTCGCAATCGCAAATAGAACTTATCTACACAGAGGAGATAAACAGGCACTTCTTTATTCCAGCGCTGGGGAACACGGGGGATAACTCCGCCAAAGACGTGTTCGCCGACAGGTACAAATCACAACATATTTATACACTTTTTCAGCAGAGTCATAGTTACATAAGATCAATAAATTCATAACGTTTAAGTTGACCTTAATAATGACTGGCTTTTAGTTACCTCACCTTACCTATATTCCTATTTTACAGAAATCATTGGTCATCCTTACTGATTGATTTAAATAGAATGGGGGGAGGGCAATGATTAGCATATTCATGTTATTTCCTGGAAATTATTATCATATGCAAATGTCCCTAACGCATGCGTGGTTATACTGGATGGGGGTCTCTGGTGGTCGTCGATAGTCTTCCTCACTGTGTCGGCTGATTGAACTCCATCCCTGCGCATGCTCACTCCATCTTTGGCTAACACTCACCTCTCCCTTGGCCGATCTTCCCAACCAAACCAGTTTTCCTCTGGTACCTATTGTTTCGAGTCCAGATCCATAACCAGTACCTATTGTGTTAATTCAGAGTCCATAACGATTGTTATAGTGTTCAAGGCACACAGCATACTAGTTGCTTAATCCTAAGGGCCTCAGTGTACTTTATATTCTCAGAGCTACTGTAGCTTCATGTTAAGTCAAAATCATACTTTTAAACCAAAATCAAAATAATATTCTAGGATCCCAACTGTTTTATTAAGGTAACTGCAACACAACCACTCCTCTAGTAAGGATGTTTTCAGGCTTCACAGTTGTGAAATAAAAATAAAATTTATGGATTTCAGTATATAAAGAATGAAAATACAATGAAACCTTGAAAGACATTAGAACAGGGTCGCTTGTTCCAGAGTTACAATAGCATATTATTTTTAATAGCTTTAAACTAAATACTCAGTTCATTCCAAAACACAAAGCTAAGATGACCTGATAACTTAAACAATTTACTGAAAGAACAATAACAATAATAATATACTTCAATAGCTCAGGCATCAGGCACAGAAGCAAAGACAACGTTAAGAGG
This sequence comes from Tyto alba, assembly GCF_018691265.1. NCBI lineage: Eukaryota > Metazoa > Chordata > Aves > Strigiformes > Tytonidae > Tyto > Tyto alba. Next base: position 2,897,431 of record NW_024881275.1, on the reverse strand, counting down.
CGTGATGCTCTCTATTAACAAGTAACTGTATTCTGCTCCTGGTACAGAAGACCTTTTTATTGGCTTTTTCAGTATGACTGAGTAGCTATTGGACAATATAAGTTTCCAGTTTAGAAATTCATATGGATACTATTTAGTCACATTAAGGGTTACATTTTCAGAACCCACTGTAAGGAACTGCATTTCCGCCTTTAGGCAATTAAAATCTACATTCTTAAATCTCCTCCCAAAAATTAATTAGGTATCGTAGGTGGTATTCAAGAGTTGCAACATTTTACATTGTAGGTGGTTATATTTCACTGATGAATACATACATCGGTTCAATTTTATGAAGCTATTGGGGATTTATTTGCATTAATATTGAAATATAAAATTAAGTAGACAGTCTCAAATTAAAAAAAAAAAAAACAAAAAAACTCACCTGTAATCTACACCAGCTCACTAGGTGAAGATCTGCCTTCATATTGTTTGCTAATTAACAGCATTAACATATCTGATTCCAACATGAAAGGCCAATATAAAGCATCTAGATAAGGCAGCAGGGAGTGCATCTCAGGATACCTTTCAGGTCAGTGAGCCAAAATGTGTCTTCCTGGATTCCTTCCTCCAAAGTCTTTGCTGGTTGTTATGACTTGGAAGATTTTGTTGTATTTTGGTGTGACTGTTGCCACATTTACTGGGGTAAGAACTTACTGGTTTTCAGTTAGATTTTGTCAATTAATATCCTTTCAGTATGACGCTGTGATGACTTGCATGTGTCCTGGCCTTTAATTCAGCCTCATGCCTCACATTTGCACTATTAAGCCTATTGGAGAAGTTGTTTCTCATTTAATTTTCTGAGTTATTTCCCTTTGCTTCCTGTTAGTGCATGTATGTTCCCATTCTGATTCTTTCATGTCATTCAGACTGGTAGTGGAGATTCAACCTTAATTCTCTGACGGATGTTCTTGCCTTGTTTGTTGGCAGATGACAGCCAAGCGTTGTCCTCTGGAGAATCTGTAGAGGGTTCTTCTGTCTGGTGGACAGTATTGTAAACAATACATTGTGAAATAATTCAGAATTTGCTCATAACCATTCTCATCTACAGATCACCCCAAATCTGAGTAGTAGTTTATCAGGATCATCTAATTTTTGTATGTAAAACAGCTAGGTCTATTCTGATATCTCCTAGACTATTTGGGATTTCTCGAAACTACCAAATTTGATCCTGGTGTTAGCTCCTTTGTTTTTTCCACTTTGGTTATTCAATGTACACCTATCGCTAGTATTGCACCCAAAGCAAAAATTTTAAATACCTCACTGATTCCTTGTGTACATAATATCCATCAGCCTTTACATTTTCTGAGAATATCTCCCAGTCCCCTAAAAAAAAATTTACCTTGTACAAAAGTTTACTAAATATTTGACGTGGCATCTAACTAAAATACGAATGCAGCTTCTCCTACTACACAGTTCTTGATAGATATATTTGGATCCTAATGTTAAGAGATGTGTTTATACTCTGTACCATGCTTACAAATTTGTTTTGGTATTTACTAGGATATATATCTAATTAAATTTATTGGGCACAAGAAACTACTGTCCCTAAGATGCCTTACATATTTGCAACTATTTTACTGAAACTTTCAGAGTTTCAGTAATATCCATTGTAGCCCCATTGAATGCATTCATCATTGATGTGATGTTTCCTAACAGCTTGTAATTAGACCAAATATTCTTCTTGTGGCAAAAACTGAACTGACGCAACAATTTATTCCAAAGGCTCCTTATAAGAGCCACTTTTCTGTTTGAGTATACTCCCTTTCTCTGTCAATAAGGGGTATATTAAAATGATTTTTTTCCATCTTTGGGCCTGTGCTGATTTTGACCATCTCTTAAAACACTGCATTACCTGTTTGAGAAAGCATAGTCACCTAAAACTAATAACATCTTTAGGACTTACTCTTCCAAAACACACACGAAAAAAAGGTTTTGTACACAACCTGATTTTTGGGAAGAGAGTTTACAGCTATCAGGAAGCACCTTTGGCAGGAGGGATTTACAAGAGAAACTCCAAACTAAGAAAAGAGAATAGTAAATCTAACCAAACAAGGAGAGAGTGTCTAAGGAGAGATTCACAGGATTAACCTCCATGACACATAAATTTGATGGAACGTACTAAGAAAAAACCAACCAACCAACCAAACAAACATTTACAGGTAAGGGCCTTAGAAATTCATGTGGAGAAGGGGAAGCTACATGTAGTAATAGATCTCTGCATGCAGAAGCCACCAAGAGATGCAACTATGAGAAGAGAAACACACGATATTCTGTCCAATCAAGTTAGAAAACAGTGAGACAGGTTTGAAAGTGGGAAACTAAGGTTAGATATAAGGATTTGTTTTTATTTTATTTTATACATACCATGAGGGTGGTCAAACACTGAAGGAGGTTTCCCAGGTTATGGTCCCTCCATCCTTAGGGGTGCTGAAGGCTTGACCAGGCATAGTCTGGATCAATTTGATCTAATCAGACATGCTTTCTACAAGGTGTTAGACTACGCAGCTTCTGGAGTTTCTTTCCAAGTTGTCATTCTATCCCTTTGTAACCTATAGGGTGGTATACCTCTATTTGACTTTTACCATGTGTCACAGTGTATATCCTGGTCAATGTCTGCTTTCTTGATTGTTCTGTTTTTTCCTTAGCACGTTTCTCATTTCTTTAATGTGACCAAATAAACTTTGCTTCACTGCAGGCACACTTCTAGTTTTTTCATATGAAGTTCATCTCCTTTTGCTTTCTGAGGGCATTCTCTCAACAACTACTCCTATAAACTGAAATCACATACTCCACTAGTAATCTAATCTTTATTGTTCCCCAATTACTCAGAGTGTCAAAAATAAGAATCTATTTCCTCTTAGGTTCTAAGTTTCAGGTAAAAGGAGGAAAGGGATAAATAAAAAGTACTTCTCTAAAGCCTCATTGTATCTGGAGTCATAACATTCATCAGACACTTATCGGTTTCTCTAATGCTTCAGGTATTATTCTTCACAACAACTCTTACTGATGTCTCATTCTTTCTCCCCAGTGAGATAATAAAAAGCCTTGCCACCCACTCATTTTACCACTCACTTTTTTACGTACATTTGTGACTGTCTACAGACTTGCTTCATACTTTCAGTTTTTCTGCAACTAATCCAAATTTCTGGTGGTTGAGGGTCTTCCACTGTGCACATTTTTAGCACCAATCTGGGTTTTGCTTTAATCACAATGTCTCCTGTGTTTTAGGGATCAATCCTAACAAAAAACCTTCTGCAGCTGTACTAGTATGAAAGATGTAACTATAGAGTTCTGTAGCAATGTCTTACCTGCAGCCAGTTGACTTCCAGGTGATCACTGAGGGGTTCTCTGAGCTCTTTCATTCTATAGTTTGTGACATAAATTCCAGTGTTAACTGGGCAATAGCTTGGTTACCAATTGAAAACATTTTAAATCATTTTCCACTTTAAGAATGTACTATCTCTCTACATTTGTTTCACAGAGAGCATAAATTGGACAAGTCAGTCCTGCTTCTTCTTGGACCATTCCACTTATAGATTCTTCTAGCCAGTTGTATGATGTTCAGCATAAAAATACTGCTGTGAGGCTTTCAGCAAGAGCAGAAAATTCTGTGCTGCTAACTCTGTCTAATGGAAAGAAGTGGGCCATCAGTTGTGCAGAAGTCTCCAAGGTTACTCTAACAACATGAAATATTTAAAGAGAGTAGAGATAGGTATGTTTTTTCCATACACTGTCATAGTGGCAGAACATTTTACTAGGCAGGATCCCTCCTCCTGGTGTTGAGGAGAGGCCCACACCTTTTTCCTAAAATTGTTGGAGAGCACTGATACAGTTCTTGGTTTTCTTATTTGTACAGGGGTTATCTTGTTGGTTTGGGTTTCTTTTCCTTTTCTTTCCGTCTCAAGACATATCCAGACCTATAGAATAAAGGGATGCTAAGGAAGACAGAAGCCACTTTTCTTGTCTCTGTCCTTGAGTTAAATGGAAAAACAGGAGGACAAAGTTAAAATCCTATGTCTGATATTATTTCTAGCTGGCCTGGAATAACCATAGGTCCTTGCTGAAGCTTTTATTACTGGCTTTCAATGCGTTCAGATGATCTTCTCCTTTCTTTTTTAGAGGAACAATTTTAAAAAGTCATGCACAGGATGATTCCATATATGTGCTTTAACAGGTGATCTCAGACTGGCATCTTCTAAGCTCTGTGTTTGTTTAAAGACGTAAGAGATATTGGGTAAGAAGGAAGATGTCCTGAGTTCCTTGAAGTATTGCATTAAAAAAAAAAAAAAAAAGAAAAATCCATAGAAATCTTGAATTAATTTGGTGAAGTGCTACTCATGTTCTGCTATCAGTAGTCCCTCAGGTCTTTCTTTTCAGTAAAAATTACATTGTTTCTTTGTAGGCTTTTTTTACTTTAAACACGAATTGATAATGTAATTGCTTCAATAAAATGCATGCATTCAAAGATATCTTTTTCTTAAATTTAACATTATTGGTAGAATATGGTTTTCCATGAAATAAAGTTTTGGAGTCCTTAAACCATAAATCATGTAAATACTTGAGGGAGGTCTTATAGCATATGTTAAAATTTTAGATTCCCTAAATAGAAAGAATTATATTTCTATTCATAAAGCGTTATCAGTGCACAAGTGGGCTGTGTAGCATGCTGATTGTTTGCAGCTGTATGGTTACTTTACACATTACAGTGTGAGGATAACAACCACAAAAGACCTATGGGTTTTTATGAGAAATGTGAACAGGGCCTTAGATTTAAACACAAAGCAAGGGAGCAATGTTACAACCAAAGGAAAAGTTTGCGACCTCAAAGCAAAAGCTGTGAGTTTCCCATGCCAATACCACAATTATTTGTATAGGTGCTTGAAACACACAACAAATATAAGAGGCAGTCATTATCCTACCCAGATGGAAAACATTTGTTTTTCATATCTTTGATCAAGTATTTTACATGAATAAGTAAAATTTAACGTGACCTGCATAATGGACATAGCTTCACTATGAAATAGAATACATTCAGAATATATTAGCTATGTAATTTCTGAACAATATTTCAAACAGTCCAGTATGGGCCAGTTAATCCTTAAAACTTCTTTCACTTGAATCCATCAAAAGGTTTTGCAAGTTAGTTTGTGCAGTGAAGTGAAAATATTGTACGGCATCTGTTTTTAGACAAATGCAAATGACATATTTTATTAATAAAAGTAGACCTGTTCAGATCTGTCATGATGCTTTCCTCTAACAGAAGGAGAGAATTTGTTGAAATGAAATCCACAAAGTTTTGTCTCTCTAGCTCAGAAAATTGATTAGAAGCATAAATACCACAGTGGTCCTCCAGCTGTAGTCTACAACATAGTCAGGTGGGATTGGTGTGTGAAATTCAGCCGTATCTCCACTGTGGTTTCAGCTGTGTATGGAGAAACGACCAGTCTCACCCACGTCTGATCAGAGTCCACCTGACATGGTGAACATGTTTGGGAGCAGATACAGCTTAGCGTTATCTTGGTCAAAAGTGTAACAACTACATGTAAAGACCTGTATTTATTTCCATATCACCAGGAGGCAGGAGGAGAAATAGTGCAACTGATGACTCCACTTCCCTCTTTGTGTGTTGCCCTTTATCATTATACATTGGTTTGATTGTCAGACCCAAGGCTCTGGCAGGGATCAGGGGATAAGTTATCATGTTTAACCTGGTCTTTGTGTAATGTGATATCAGTAATTTTAATGAGTACAGCCCTCTGAACTTGTACAGAGAAGGTTCTGTACGAGACACCTCTTCAAGGGTTTGATTCCCTGTTCACCTCTTGCTGAATTTAACTTTTTGGGGTTTCTACTGGAACTGCAGGCAAAGAATGAGTGTGGGTGTCAGTGGTTCTGGACACTGCTGATATCCATAAGTGGTCTGCTGACATCCTGTACTTTTGTTAGGGCCTTTGAGGTCTCTAGATATGTCACAGCTCTGTAGGGCTCATGCCAGCCAAGGACTAAAAAAGTCAAGGATGGTTTACACACCCTACATCTTCTGCCCTGCTTTTTCCAGAATATATCAGATTCCATGTTTTAGAGGTAAAGCGTAGACTCTGAATCATATTTTTTTAATTAAGGAATTAAATATATATATATATGATTATTAATAAACAGCAGTTTCTTCTCCTAGTAACATTACTTCATCAACCTTGATTTTTCTTTTATTTAATAAAGATTAATGCTGTACTTTCTCCCAGGAAAGCCAAATGTAATACCAATCTTTATACCACCATCCATATTTCTGCTAGCTAGAATGTGAGGTGTCCTGAAGACGAAGTGCATTGTCATGCATTTAATGTGCATGAGTAAAAGTGCTCATAAAGAGAAATTATTATATTTTGCTGTTCCTGCGAGTGTCCACTTTCTGCTGACTGTCTGGCTTATAAGTGAATGGCAGTGTTGCTCACAGTGCAAACAGTTCCCATGCCACCGCTTGGACTTCTTGTGAACCTAGATAGAAAGGTGGATTTACTGGGGAGGAGTTAAATTTTGGCTCTTAAACCCAGACAGCAATCCACTGTCCCATATTATATGATGGGCTGCTCTGCTTTCAGTTCCTCCGTACCTATGTGTCTTACTTTGCTCATATTTATATTTATAGATTATAAAATCCATACTTTTATAAAGAACTATAGTCCAAAAACTTTGCTTCTGGAAATCAGATCATACAGCAACAGTAGGTCTAAGACAAATACTTTATCTTTGGTGCATTATGCCACGGCATTCCATGCTCCTATCTACATCTTACAGCTGTAATGTAGAATAGCACAGTAAGAAATCAAATAAAATAAATTATCCCTGGTCTCTGCCCTGATTTCATGAGAATCTTGAGAATTACTTTGGGGAAACTGAAACTGACCCTCAGATTAAGATACTTTCCTAGGCAGAAATATTCAGTGGGTAGCATAAAATAAAAATCACTAGAAAAGGTCTGTCCGGTTGCAGCTGTTTTTTGCTGTTGTTGCCGAAGTATTTGGCAGTAGCATTCAAATCAAGCTATTAGGCATAGGATGATTTTACCAGTCTGCCAGACATTTGAGTTTTATTTTATTTTATCACATCCATAATTTGGAGCACTGCAAAGCTCTCCTTACTTGGGGCTATTCAGTTATTGCCGCAGAGCATAAGGGACAGAGCCGGCACACGCCATGGCCAAACACTAGTTAATGGCACGCTGGAAATGGTAATGCACCTCGGAGAAACATTCAACCCTTCTGCACTTTTTGAAGTTCATCTGATTTACTTTTTTTTTTTTTTTGTGAATGTCGTATGGGAAATCAGAACTGGTGAGAAGTTAAACTTTGTTTTTTGCTTTGTTTCAGAGATGTGGATTGTGAATTAAGATCTTGTTATAGCTATAGCTATGATTTAGAAAGGAGAAAGGAGGCAAGGTAGAGAGTTCACTTTAGAATTGGTGTATCCTAAACAGCAGTGCAAATCCTTATTTTTTTTAAGAAAAATTAAAGACATACATTCATCTCTGATTTGCAATGAACTGCTTCACTAAAACTACTTATATCAGTATTGTCAATCTTAATGGTTTCAAGTGACCCATATCCTAATAATCGCTACCATCAGATCAGTGCAGATCTTTTTTCCTAATTAAGAATGTTTGACCACAAGAGGGAGTTCCTTGCCAACTGTTTACTTATCATGAAAGTAGCAAGTGCAAAATAAGGATGCTTCAAAAAAAGTTAACAGATAGAATATCTGCTTTCTGTTGTTGAAGGTTAAGATAGGATCTAATTGATTTTCTTTTATTTATAAATCAAAAGTCTTAATTTTGAAAAATTAGCATTTACTCATCTCTAAAAATCTACATGAATGTTAAGTTTTGTTTAATAATATGCCTAATATTAATTTAAAATAAACCAGAGTCATTACCTAGGAATGTAAATGAATATTATGATCAAACACAATGAGCACAAGTGTAATGTACGGTTGGTTTTATTTTCAAGGTATTCATGTGTGTTATGAATTATTTTTAAGTGCTCTATTCCTAAAATTAGGGAAATTGTAATTTGTACCCAATGAACTTCACCATTTATTTAGTACTGATCCAAAATACATTACATCAAAGTATTCAGGTGAATAGTTCTTTCCTTTGTTGTGGGTATTTCTTGCTGTTTAAACTACATTCCTTCTCACTACTTACACTGTTGATCTTAACTGTTGCAACTGTTCCTACTTCGCAATAAGTATTTTTGTCAGTGTACATTGCAAGGTCATGATGAAGAAAATTAAATTCCAGAAACAGTGTTTTTTTCCATGCTGTGTTAAACGATTTTTGCTGCAACATACCATACAAAATCATAATTTTCTGATTTTATTTTATTTTTTTTTAATTTATCCTGAAACCAAGTTTCAGGTTCAACTCATAAGAAAGCTGTTGTTAATCTGAAAGAGTCATGCAGCTTTATAAATAAGAGGTTTTTCCACTTGTGCTTAAGGAAAACATGTTTAAAAATAGGAAGATCCCACATAAAACTTTAGTGTATTTCCAGTAGATAGAACCAGACAGCAATATACCCTGAAGCAACTGATGTGAAAAATACTAACTAAAAATACTTAGTAAGTGGCAAAAGCAGACAATCCAAAAAAGTATTGGAAGATAGACTTTAAGTAAAGAAAAAGGATTAGGTGGTCTATGCGTATAAAGAGGCATTTATCAAAACCAGGTGAAATAGTAAACACGAGCCCACCCCTGTCTGGCAAGTGCTCACAAGTGATCATTTTGTACGTACATTCAGCGTTGGATGACTGGGTGGCAAATGCAACCCATTTTTCTACATGTCTTGCGATCCTTTAAAAGTCTGTAAAATAATTTCCAAACTCCAACACTGGTTCAGAGCTCTTTCTGTTTTAGACTGATAGTCTTTTCGTTTGCGTGACATTTTCTTTGTGCCTTACAAGCATTAACTAAACTTTACAAAGCCTTTGTCAGCTAGGTAAAGGCTTTTGACTTTGTCTCACAACAGTACTGATGCACATGGAGGGACAGAAGAGGCTAAACTTTTGAAAATGTTAGATATACCCAATAGCTATTTAATCAGTCCATTACACAATCTCTGTGCATATTCTAAGTGTTCGCTTAATTGTACCCTTAAAACATAAAGCTCTAGTCCAAAACCCCAAATGTCGTAAGTGAAATAAATGAAAGCTATGAACATTTGAAACCTTTGTCAGTTTCTCCTTTACCTTAACTGGCTTGTGTATCTCTGTTTTTCTTAATGTAATCTTTGAAGCACAGTTTTAACTCAGACATTCTTGTGAATGCAGCAGAACTCAGTCCTTGTATTTATGTGGCATGATTGAAAGGCAAATATTCATCAAATCTAATCACACAGCATAGTAATTGGAAAAGATGGTGACTTACACATTTAGTCCCTTATTTTGTAGAGCTTAGAATCCACAAAATGCAAGTTTCTCTAAATGGAAATATGAACTAAAAATATATGTAATATTAACTTTATCAAGATGCATTATTTTTAAGGCAGATTCATATTCTTTTTTTTTTTTTTTTTCTTTTTTACAATGTTTCTCTGTTGGAGAAAATAACATTTTAATTTTTGTACTTAGACCTAGTTGTTGCAGGAACAAATGATTCCTTAATGGAAAAAAAAAAAAAAAAGCTCTGAGCTAGGTAAAATATCTCACCCTAACATAATACACAAGTGATCTTAAACAGATTAATGATGAGAAGGCAAAAAGAGAAGGTTTTTTTAAAATGAAATTATATTTCATCCAAATTTTAGTAATGATAGTGAAAAAAAAGCATAAAAATGGAGAACTGTGAAGGAGAAGAGAGATTTCTTTTTTTTTTTTAATATGTCTAGCTGAATGTTAAACAAAAGTAAAAATTATTAGGGTTCCATTAGCATTAAATCTTAGAAAAGTTCTATTTTCTTCCCTCTTCTCAGTCAAACATTTCAAGAGTAACAGCAATAGCATGTTTCCATTCATTATGTGAACTCCCGGACTAAGTTGTAGAAAGTAACCTTTTATCTGTTGTAGCATAATGTTATTTGGAAGTTACATTTTTTTAGCATTAAGCGTGGGTTTGTATTCGGAATTAATTCCTGAGGTTATTATAAAACTACAATAAAGGAAATAAAAATAAAAATAAACTATTTTTAAAAATATGGTTATTAGTCTGTGTAACTAGCATGAGGGTCTTGATCAGAAAAGAATTCTCCAAAGTGATATAATTTGGAGAAACTAATGAGCTTACTTTCTTCTCTTACAGTTGAACAAACAACTTTCTTTTAAATTACGCCGGTACTCTTAAAATATTGATTTGAAATGTGCAACACTATTCTAGAGTATTTATCCACAGTACTTTAATTTTGTGATTAAAAACATGCAGGGATATTTCTACAAAAACAACTTTCACTGTCATATTCATCAAGCTTTTGAAATGGATTGCAGTCAAACATAGACCCACACAATCTTAAAAACAAATAAGAGAAACTTTAATTTTAATGGGCATAACTCTGTTGATCTTTTCATTTTTTAATTGTAATTGACAATTTAGTACAGATGTGGAACAAATTTGCAGTTAATGTAATAGTTTCCCAGTTTGCTCCCCTTTTCTATAGTGTGATCAGCTGTCATGTTTAAACTTACAAATTTCTGGCATTAATGAAAACATGCAGCTGCAGGTTGGGGATTTTTCAACAGACAGGAGGAAAAAATAGTAAAAACACTTAGTCTAACATTTCTCCTTTTTTTGAAATGCAACAAGCTTCTCTCTTTAATGTAGAAAGTTATTTGAATAATACTTCAGTTACAAGGTAAATTAGCTGACCATTTTATTTCTGACTTTTTTAAAAATATACAAATCTGTTAATCCAAGTATGCCCTAAGATTTAAAGGAATTAACTAATTAACTTTACCATCAGCAGTTATTCTTCAGAGAGAGAGAAAGGTCATTATTAGAAGTCTTGAGCAAATCAGATGTAGTGTCAACTTTCAGAAAAAATTGAATTTATCTCCTTTACTATTCAGTTAGTATAACTTAATTTCATAGTGGCTAAAGGAAACAGACCAAAGGGTGTGAACATCTTCTAGGGTGGCTAAACTGGGATCAGAGGAGCTCTACTAAAAACCACAAGCACAGACTTCTTGGACACATTCATATGTCTGTCTATATTTTCAAGTGCGTATTTAAGACCAAAATGTACATTCTGATTTCTATTTTAATAAAGCTGTTAGTCTCCAAAAGTTACTTCTGCTATGTTTGATATAAACATAGCCAAAAATATTTAAAGTTAATAGAGGAGAATGTTTGATCCTTCTCATGCATCACTCCTCTAATTTGGTTGTGATATAAAAGATCAGTCATGAAGTCTTGTACAGAATGCTTAGTATTACTAATTGGTCTAAAGTCATTATTTAGAACGCAATGTGTTTTATAGTAACTCAGTGTTCTTATTTGGGAAATACTGGGAATGGTTTTGAGATCAGGGAAACTATTTAGAAATGGGATCTTGAAAGAAGATTTACAAGCAGTGTATTACAAAATCAGAACTTTGAAAAATACTAGGTTGTGCATCTGTAGAACAAAAAACTTCAGAATTGTTAGTTGTTGATAAATATAAAACTTAGAATAACCTGCAAGTTAGATAACACAGGATATGACCTGATAGTTTTTGAGTCTGAAAAAAGTCAAATATTTTGAATTAGGTGGTAACAGGAACCATGTTATTCATAAACTCTCATAGAAGGTGTTTATAACTTGCACATTTGACAAAGTCATCTGTTCAACTTCGGGAATTGTCTTCAAAATAATAAGACAAATATCTATTGTGACTGAAGATGGGGGAAAGGGGAGAGCATTAGAAAGTGCAAACCTGTCCAATGAGAAGCCTAACCTGGTGGTTTTGTGCAAAGAAAAGTTAATGGACTGGCTTAGTTTCCATAAAATAGTGCATTTTTTTTATATTCTGAAATGCTTCATGGATCTTATATGAACATACCCAATGTTTCAGAAACATTACCTCGTCAGAACTGTAATCACACTGTGTATCAATAAACATAAAATACAGTAGGACACTGATTCATGTGGATCAGTTGCAAAACTCATAGACGGAAACCTATATACTTTACTGATCTTTCAAGCACTGAATTTATGGACAGAAGTAAAGAGAGTTCATTCTGAAAAATAAGTTGAGGGAAACAGTTGGCTGCTGTAACTAATCAGGCACTGAATTGTCTTCTCTATTTCCTTCAATGGCACAAACCACTATATTTAAACAGATTAGTACTCAAAACAACTAAATAATTACCAGTATTACTGAAACACTGTTCATATTTTCTATTTGAATATACCCTTTGTATACTTATTTTCCAGAAATTACCGCTGTTTCATTACCATTTAGAGTTCACTACTCGAGATTTTTTTCCATGTAGTATGCAAAGGTACTGTACAGCCTCAACTGTCCAGGCTTAGGATTTAAAAATAACTCTTTGGACCCTTCATATTAAGTTTAATTAATGTCTCAGAGTACATTTCATAGTTCACTATGTGTATTTTTTCATTTCCCTCTCCTCTTGTATATCCTTCATGGAAGGACAACATATATTTTATTACTCTGTTTTGTTTTTCTCATTTTCACTTTCATTATGACCACAGTAGTCCTAATTTTGAACAACAACAAAAAATGTATTTATTTCTGTCTTTTCTTTGGGTTTTTATATTTTCATAGAAAGATTATGAATAAATATTACAGTTAAAATATTGTAGAATTGTTCTTTAAATAATATTATAGTGTTTGCACTGGCACCATTTCACTTATATGCATTGTTTACAATCCCTGTACTTTTTGCTACAATTTGAAATCATAATATAGATGTATGAAGCTGAATGTAAGATATTGGAGGTGATTTGTTCTTGAAATGAATGGTTAAATAATACATTTCATATATGATCTGTGGTTCCAGCTTAAAATGGCATTCCAAAATCAGTCCTGTAAGTAGAAATCTTACAGTGATTATTTGTAAAACTGATTTCATGCTAGATTGTAGCAATATTTATTGTCACTTTGTGGCCATGCAGACATTTAGGGCACTTTGATCTTCATGTGGGGTTACCATTAAACAAATATTAGTCCTCTAATTAACACTTAAGTAAGGTTATCTCTGTGGTTTTATATATTTCTGGAATTGTCCTGATGTATGTAGAATGATGAGTTGGATAAAATAACAGTAGAAGACAAAACAATATTCTTATCCCATGTAAATGCAATAGTAGGATGTTGTTGTACAGTAAGACTGTAAGTCTGATCTGTTCCTTTAGCAGAACTAGAATATCTTTTTGTGTCATTGCACATTTTTATGTATAGAAGTAGCTTTCAGGAATTGGCATAGCATAGAAGTCTTTTGCCCTGTCCTCAAAGAGATGGACATTAGATTCTTCAGTTCTGTTTTCAAATTATGTCTTTCTTCAGTTCCTGACTGCTTTAATCTATTTCAGTTTTCTTTCTTTGGTAGAGATAGAGAAAAAGTGTCCATGGAACAACAAAGCATTTTGACTTTCCTGCCAATTTTTTTTGGAATATTTTTCAGAATGTTTTTCCTCTGGTGTATGGTGTTTATTTTCAAAATTTGTGTACTCTTAATAAAGCTAGGTCTCATTATAGTAAAATTGCTGATCCTAGAATTGTTGTGAGACCTATTACATGTAATTTCTTAATTCTTTATTAGCCAATAGCAGTTGAAGTTTAAACTTCCATCTTGGGTCTTATGAAGTCCATGTTCATTCAGTTCTCCTTGGCATTTATAACAATGTACCTCTGCCAACATTTTCTTCTTTGTTAGAGCAGATAATTCTGTGAGTTCTGTGGCAGCTTTATCCACATGTTTTCCAGACATCTATAATAAGGATAGCCAGCACCTGCCTACAACTGTTCTTTTATAAAAAGGAAATTCTCTTCATTGCAACAAAAGAAAACATCTGATTTCTTACTCAACTTGCCACTGGGTTGCAGAAACTGTCATCCTCTTACATAAAAGAAAGTAGGAGGTATAGTAGAAAGCAAGTTATGTGATGAACTTCATATTTGAGCATATAGATAGAAATTAGTTTCAACATTTGTAGCATATCATGAGATTAAAGACCTTTCTTCTGTGACTGACACTACTGCACTTCACCATGCCTTCATTACTCACAAAATGGTCCACTTTAATCTTTTAGTGCCAGGCATGCTAGATAGTTGGCTAAATCATCTGCAGATGCTCATCATCTGAATGCTGCCATTAGAGTTGTTATTAACAAGTCTCACTTTATAGCTCACATTTCTCCCATCTTGCAATCTGTACATTGACTGACTGCTTGGCAGTATATTGATTTGGAAGTAATGTAGTACCATTTAGGAAGGAATTGCCCACAAGTATATATTTTTTATATCTTTTTCCTACCTTCATATATGTATAGTACCTGCAGCCTCTTTTATTGTATTTGATGCTTTATTTTTTCCATTGCATATTAATTGTCAGGTTAATATTTTCTTTTAATATTCTGAGCAGCTGAAGGAACTCCTCTTCCTTCATTCCCTTCTCTTTCTTCAACCAGTTGCTCTGCAGGCTGGTATGAGCTTTCTCATGAATGTAGGTTTGATCTTAAGCTGAAGTTTGTTGTAAAGAGAATTTTCATTCATGACCTGATATTTTTCACCAAACTATCAAAGTTTTTCAGTTTGGGTTTGTATCAACTCTTTAGATATAATCTCGTTCTGAATTTTAAAGTGCACTTATGCACAAGCAGTTTGTATGCTTATTTTCATGTGGTTAACTACTATCTGTGTACCAAATCATGGGTTTAGGTATCTAGGTAGTTTGTCATGTAGCTGAATTCTGTTTATTGTAGAATGTCCTGATCTGTATGAAAACTACAATAACTGCATCTGTAAATTAAGCATTCAACCATGCATTCATTTTTGCACACATGATTCTAAAACCCACTTTGTATGTAGACAGCTCTTAAAATTGCATTGCAGGAACTGGTAATGGCTTTATGGTAAATTTGCATGTAAGTTATTTTAACAAAATATTTCAGAAGTCTTTGCAGAAATAATGTTAAAATGCTCCTTTGTGTTTTTCCTTTAGAGATGAAATGGAGTCTACTCTGTCTGAAGTTAGATGCTAACATATTAACTGTAGTTTTCCAGTTTGGTGAACATTATGTTAATAATTAGAATTTCTATTTATGCCAAAAAAAAAAAAAAAAAGTTTGAAATAGAACACCCATCAGGAATCAGTGATATAAACTTAAGCAGACATCCTTGCTTTTCTCCTTTTGTGCACATACATGACATGCATTTGCCAAGAACAGACTACCCAGCACCCAAGGATAATTGGTCTGTTTCTAGAAAAGGTTATTTCTTTAAATTGGTGATTCAATGTGTTATGCGGCTCATTTTGCAGCTCATACCTTAAATTAAACCCTGGGGCTCAGCTGACCTAAAGATCCTGACGATATGAGAAGTTTATACTGTATCTTACCTTTTGCCATAATGAATAATGAGAGGCAGCTTTATGCATTGTGACAGGTGAAGTTCAACATATTTTTGTTTGTATTTGCTGGAAGAATGTGTATCTCTTCAAATACCAAAATAAGTATCCAGACTCTCAGTGATGCAGCAAGATTCCTTTTACATGAAATATGGACAAAACCAAATGATGTTATAAAAGGTTTTTGGAGTCCGGGAAGTCTGGGACTTGAATGATAGAACACATATCCTGTAGATCACTAGTATAAACATGTAGCAGCGTGTGTGGATCAAATCCAGTCTACATTCATCTTTGGGCAGGCAGTAACATAGAGCAAAATGCTAGGAGTGGAAAGGTGGTTATTATTGTTAGTGTCAGTATTATTCGTCTTATTTATGGGAAGAAGTGAATAGGAGTTATTTCAGCTGATACCTTCGTGCAATACCCATAATCAATGCATTGTTCACAACACCTTGAATTGATGTTTTCAAACCTGAGAAGGAGAAAGTGTGGTTCTGTTTGCTGCATGCCAGCAAACTAAATATTAATTGGACAAGACCAGGGGTGCTTTGGAGAAAGAGACATGTATGCCTTATTCCACCATTTCCATATCAGTTATGACATTTACTATTAAGATAAAGTCATGCTTTATGTTATTTATTTTCCATTTGGCTTCAGCATTCTTCCTGTCTTCACAGAAAGGATGGAAAATATCTCCCAAATACTTGTACCATTGTTGTGGGTGACTTTCTCATACAAGTGCTGCCCTTCAAGTCTAAACATCTACAAACTCCCTTTCTGACTTGGTAAGTGCTCTTAATCACAAAAGCACTCAACCAGTACTGTATCTTCCCCCTCACCCCACACACTAAATAAATTCAACCTGTTCTGACTGTCATGAGTAATGTTTTGGTTTTCTTCTTAGGACAAGGTGGCTTTCAGGTGCTTTTCTGAATTTTCCTGTGTCTATACAATGGATAATTCCACATCTCTTTTGACTCTGATGTGTCTGAACATCTCTGCTTGTATGGAACTTCTCAACAACTTCTGTAAATTTTTCACTGTTGTAAATTGAGCAAACTTGACAGTGACTGAACCATTTTGTTGGGTTTAAGACTTTAAAATCTTAGCACAGATGAGATAAATATAGTCTATCCCCTAGCTTTCTCTGAGACACAGTATTCAATGCAATTTCCTTTCTTTTTGGTTCAAAAGCTTAAATCACTGCAGAATCACTGTTATAAAAGGTCACATTCCCCTACAATACTATTTTCAGAGACTGGTTCCATATATAAATTTTGTTATGTTTACTACACTATAGATAATCAGCCAAGGTGTGAGCATAGCAAGGGAATGAATCTCACAAAAGTTCTAGACACATTTAACTATTGTCTGCAAAATAGCAGTCCACATTGTCCAGGCTTTCTGCCCACCAAAATAGTACACCATAACTGGTAGGCTATTTCTGAGTGGGAGGAAAGTATGAAACACTAAGTGCCTATGATTTAACTACCTAAAAAAGGTAAATAGTTAATTTGCAACCATCTAACAAAATTATGTATCACAGGGGAGAAAAATATACAAAGTTAGAAACATGAGTAGGTACACTTATTTATAGAGCATTAGAGCATATGATGAGTTGAAAAACTGGGCTTAAAACTTGAACTTTTAATTTTTCTTTGGTAGACAAAGTGCAGTATATTAAAGCAATGTCTTTTATTGGTCCAACAAAGAGCGGTCAGGCTTTGAGATCCGAAAGGTTGCATCTTCAGTTTTCACCTTATTGATCTTGCCCACTGTTCCTTACAGGCCAGATCAACTACAAATATTTTCTCTATGCTTTGGATGATACCTTTCTTCCTTTGAGATTTAATGTTTCTTTCTGTGATCAATAGTAAAAAGAGACTTTGTGTGGAGAACTACAATGAAAAAAAAAAATAAGGAAAAGAATCCTTTTATAGTAATTGTTTGGCTGATTATCACAGGAAAATTAGAATAATTTTTTAATAGTGAAAAACTCAATTAAATGCAGAAGACACTCCTTTTTGTTGCTTTAGTATATCCCAATATTCATTTCAGGTTGCTTTTGAAGTCAAGAGTTTTCACCTCAGAGTCTGAGAACACTAAATGTTCCCATCAAAAGCATATCACTTTAAAGCGTTAAAAACCATCTAACCCTGTCCTCTTCCTTCTGCTCCCCCATGCTTCCCTCCCCCTCCCCAAGTCAATTTCATTTTTTCTTTAACCTTTTTACTGTCCAAAGAACTACAGGGTAAGTATTGTCCCTAAGGCTAGGTGACATCTATTTAATCTGCCTCAGCACGTTTACAGTTGTAAGATATTTGTATTCCTCATTAATTCTCCCACTGTGGTTACACAAACTACCACAATTTTAAAAAACATTTCACTTACTGTTCAATCAGAGGAAAAAAAAAAAAAAAAAAAAGAGTTTTCAGAATGGTTTTTGTTTGTTTGTTTCAAGTGACAGGCCACCTTACAATGAAAGCTGATGGACATTGAACAAACTTGAAAAATCTATTTTTTATTTGGTCCAACCTGACAGATGTTGACTGAAGATCCAGTCCCTGCTGTGGCTGGCAAAGAGGAAGCAAAGGAGAGCAAAAGCAAGTAGAGCTCTCATCAGAGATAACCACCTGGAACAACAGGCTAGATGTGACCACAATAAATGTCTGAATGCCTGATTGCTAATATATGGAGTAGCTTGGTACTTGTCCACAGACCCTTTAAGCCCAATTCCATTTCTGAAATTCACAAGCTGCATTAATTTCTATAAATTAAATAAGACATTTCTGCTTGAAAATTATCATTACTTCATCAATATTCAATAGATGTGCAATGTGTAAAATATATTAAAAATATTTTTCATCTTTTGGGGGAACTGTGTAAAAATTAGAACATATTTCTGATTATTAGTCCATCTAAAAATTACTTGTCCTTCCCTTGAAGTACTTAGTATGTGTTCTGTTTCAACTGGGAACAACTAAACTTTCATTTTCTTGAAAACTGAAATGTACAGAAATTCTGATTCCATTAGATTTTAAATTATTGAACAGATTTAACATCTTCCATGTTGCTTACATCATTATTGCTCAGTATAACTATCTGTAGGAGAAGTTACCATTAAATATCAGTTAAAATAAATTTTTCAGAAAAATTTAACCATAGTGCATGGTTTGTTATTTGGGATATACAAATAAGTTTGTGTTTAAGGATCTCCCCCCAAACATTTTAAGTAATTTGCAGACTGTGACTGCATACAGCTTAAAATCTTTAAATAAACTAGCATGGTTATTCTGTAAGTGTTGCTTTAAAGTAAAGAAACAAGTATAGTTAAGAGTGCAAAAGAAATTAATCTACGTAGTGTCAAGGATCTCCTGACAAAAATATTAACTTTGGAGGAAACAAAACCAGTAATTCGCTGGTCCTGAAAATAAGAAATTATGCACTTAGGATAATAAATATAAATTTTGACAATGCTTTATTTTAATGGCACATGAATTAAAACTGCATTACAATGAAATTGCTGCAGAACATCCACATTAATATCAAATGAATTCATTATGACCAGCACAGTTACAATGAATACTAAATGAATTAATAATAATGTACCACTTAAAGTGTTACCTAATTGTTTTATTTCATTTTTATGTATATTTTTGTCCAAATTTAACTGTTAGGTTAATAGAGAATGACATCCAGTAATTCATTTCAACACTGAGTGTTTGTAAGTGATTACTTTCACACCAGATTCAGTCAAGCCTGCTGCATACACAGCATTGATCAGATGTCTCAAAAAGACCCACCTATTGCCCTGGATATTTTGAATCATGTTGATGCAAAATGATCAGACAAGATGTATTAATGATTTAACAACTCTTAATGGTTGGTGATAATCATGTTCCTTGAACTGAAAATACATCTTTCTTCCAAGAATCCTAAGAGCTTTGCACAGGTGGTTATTAACAATACCCTGCAAACAAAGAAATTGAGGTGGGAGTACACTAGAAGGTTTGTTTGCCTGTGATAATGTAGTAGCTTCACCACAGTCACCTGTAGAAACCTCAAATCCTCCCAAAAATTGTTCTGGTTTTCTTATCTGTCCACTAAGTTAAGTTGTCATCTCTCGTTCATTTCATTGCACACATCATGACATGTTGCATTTTAATTTCTCTATCATCATAAATGATTAGTATATGCCATATAATCTTGTGAACCAGATTTTTGTAGTATTTTCAATCATGTTAGAAATTATACCTACAAACACAATGCACATTATTTCCCCATGTTTTATTAGCAAAACCTATATTCTTTTAGTATAATGTTCCACAACACAAGCATTGGAGAAGCTCCTCATAGGGAATCTGGACAAGTTCCTCGATGGCTAGGAACAACTTATGCTGAAGCTTTCATAATGGTAAGGAAAAAATCTCACTATTTCATTAAAAGTTTATTTTTTAACATGCTAATTCACTTATACTTCCAGATAAAACATCCAGAGGAATAGAATATTTATTTTATATTAAAATGGGGGAGGACAGGGAGAAGTATTTTATTTAAGCTGCCTGGTAGCACATATAAAGAATGATACCATTAGAAAGAAAAGTGTGAAAACATCCTAATTTCAAGTTTAACATCTGGCCACAAAATGTTTTATAGAAGTTCTGGATAAGAGGAAAACTCAAAGCACTTTGAAACGAGCAAATAAGGTGATGTATTTTTAAACCCAACGGTTTGTCTTTATCTGCTCAATTTTGAACAGTATCGTTTTCATTCACAAAATATGTTTAATGTTTAACTATTGCAGTTTACTATTGGCTCTTGTTGTTTGGGGTTTTTTTGTGTATTCTAGGACTCAGAGGTCCTTTAGCTTTCAGGGAGAATTAGGACCTTTAGCAAATATTATTTTGCCATTAAATTTTCAAAAGGCCCTCTCTGTAAGAGTATTGAATCAAGTCTGTATTACTGAGCAGTAAAGGAGGTTTAATTTACTGACAGCTGTTAATCATTTCTGTTGCAGGTGTAAAGAAATAGTAACATTAGGCAGGCTGCTTCTTTTTCCTTTTTTTCCTATAAATAAGTTCTGATTTTGAAACTTAACTATTGCACAAGTATCCCTTGCATATTCTTGGAGAATATGCTACAGAAAAAGGGAAGGGGCCAGGTAACCATTAGGAACACCAGTAAAGCCTGCTGCAGTCCAGTAACACAGAGGGAAGAAGAGTGAAGCCAAGGAGAGATTTCAAGGTCAAACAGGGGCTTCAAAGCCAGGAACAGGTGACCGACATCTGCTCATTTTACTGCTGTGTCCAGCCAGGACACAAACACCATTTGCATCCTAGAGCTATTATTTGGTATTTGTACTTCCATAGGATCAGGATCTGTCTTGTACACATAATGTCAGTAAAATAAAAACTGGCCCAGAAGAACCAGAAGAAACCCAGGTCAGACAGGGAGGTAGGAAGAGGAAGGTTTGTACCTCTTTACTCAATCACTTCACAAAAATGGGGTGCCAGTTGTTCTGGGGAAGAGAAAGAAAAACACTAACCCTTCAAGTACCGCCAAATATTTCCATCACTCTTCTGATGTCATTCCTTGTAGGGGTGACCACAGACAGTAGGACTAAGGGATAGGGACGGGATAATGTAGTTGCTCTTAAATTTCCAAAACCTGGTGTTTTGAAAGTGATGGAGTGGTAGATAAAGAGAAGTGGAGCAGCAGTATAAGAGCAGATAGAGTCGAGAAGGAGAGCTGTCTTTGTCTTCTAATTACATTTCCACAGAACCCAGAGAATCTACTACAGAATTTAGGGAAAAAAAAAAAAAATCCCTGTAGATTTATATTTTCCCTGAGGGGTCTTTTGATACTACAATTGTTTTGTAGTATAAAACCTGTAATTAGCTATTTGGGTTTTGCCTAAACTTGGGGGTACTTGACTTTAATTACCAATCAAATCTAACACTGCATCTGCATTCATGCAATCATCAGTACTAACTCACACATACAAACCTTCTTTCATCTGAAGACAATAGAAAATTCTTTTTATTTGTTCTCACTCAGTTCTAACTGAAAATAACAGATGCTGCTAAGAAAGTTTGAGTGTTATGTTTATAATAGTTCACAA
This sequence comes from Tyto alba, assembly GCF_018691265.1. NCBI lineage: Eukaryota > Metazoa > Chordata > Aves > Strigiformes > Tytonidae > Tyto > Tyto alba. The sequence continues at coordinate 2,875,716 of NW_024881275.1, read as the reverse complement.
AGCAAAACAGCCACATCCAAAGAGAGGGGAAGGAGATTGGGTGCAGACAGGATTTAAATGGGTTTTTTATACTTGAGTGCCGGAGTTTAGGGATGGAGAGAGGCAAACATACTGTTTCTTGGTGTATAGACTTGACCAGTAAGTAGTAGTAATGAAGAGGATGTTTGTATGGCGTTACTGCAAAGTAGTGTAGTTTTGATCTTATTTCTTCTCTCTTTCTTCATACGATACCTCTTCTGGGGTGAGGAGAGAAAGTGGTCATTTTTGAAGGCAATTCCTGCCTCCCATTAAACCAGACCTTTTCCTCACATCACGTCTCCAGTCTGTGGAAGTAAATGGGAGTTGGAGAAGAAGTTAGTCACACCTAGATCTCAGCCCTGTCCTTTTCGAAATATGTATCCTTTCAGCCTCTTTTCAACCTATCTAAGTTGTATGCTCTTTGGAGGAAAGTGTTTTCATATAAAGGTAGCTGCAGTGGGTGGCCAGGGGAATTTTGGTACCACCTGAATAACTGGTTTCAGAAGCACCAGAGTCAATGAGTCTCATTTCCTACAAATTTATATTTTGCAGTCTATTGAACTTGCTATCAAAAAGGTGCGAGTCCTGGTGAGCTTTAACCAAATCTGGAATACCTGATCTCTCTCTCCACTCTCCACTTGTTTTTACTAAGATGTCATAAAATTATTAAGCATGCTTTTTTTTCTCTCTCTCTCAATATGTATACTCAAATAAAAAGTGTGCTCCCACAAGTCTTCTATCTGTAACAAATCAGGCTAAGGACTGTCTAAATTACCAACCAAACTTGCAGTTATTTTTTCCTGAAAAGCTGGAAAATAGGGTAACCAGACAGATCCCTTTGTATTACCAACTGTCTGGTCTTTGTGCAAGCTCACAAAAACAGGAGCTTTTTTTTCTCTCTGCTTCTTGCACAGGGGCAAGCTTCAGTATTTGTGACTTTAGCCAAATGAGTAAAGTACTGCATGGATCTCTTGACTGCTATTGGGATTCAGTCCTGTCCATTATCACAAACACAGCTGGGGTGTTGGGGGGAAGAAAAAAATCCCCCAAATAACATACTTGGAGACAAAACCATATTGCTGTATCCTTTCATAAAGGCTTGCAAGCATCTTTCAAACAGGGTGCTGTAAATCCTGAGTGTGGTTCCACACCTAATGACATGGATGGGATTTACACTGGTGTGAAGTCATAAACCGTGGCTTTTTCTCCATTTTTTTGCTGACTAGCAAAAGAATTTGTACCCATTACCAAGATCAGCATGAAAAGACAGAGAAACCAAATTAGCAGAAATTACTTTCATCTAACACTTTTGCTGCATAAGCTTATTCAGCATCTTAACTGCATCTCTCTGACATCCTAAACATTCTGTAAGAATCAAATCCACAGTCTTCTTGAATTATAAACATATTATGCGTTTTTGTCATGCATATGCTCATATCTTTATTTTTAATAGGGTGGGAGGCCCCAGTTCATGATTGGGGATATTTTTTATAACTTCTGTCAATAGACAGAGTTGTTCCAGGGGTCAGCCCTGTTTGTTTATCCCAGAGATGCTGAAGAAGTTTAAGTAACCTTTTTTTTTTTTTTTTTTTATTATTGAGAACAAACAGTAATATAAAAAGTCTTCATACATGAATAAAATATTAAGTTAGAGGAGTAATTAATATAAAAACATACAGTGAAATAGAAAGGTGGTTAATATAGCCAGGAAACCATATATCAATACCAGTTATCATATTTCACTGGAAGACACTAAAGATCGAAAATCAAGGATGGTAATTAATTAGTCTTGTTCCTATTTAACCTGAAGGTTGCATTTATAAAGAAATCAGGTTGACTGTGTGAGCAAAAAGAATAAGTAGTTCAGTTGAAGATCAAGAGTGGTAGAAGAAAAAAGTGGAGGGGAAGCAAGAGGAAGAAATATCTTCTTTTATTGCATTATAAAAACACTTTACTGATTTAATTCCGCTTGACTACGCTCTCACCTATTTAAGAGCTTAATTTCCATAACTGGAATGATCAGCATTTTTTGAATGAATTGCAAAAATTTCAGGATTCTAAATTAAATTTTCACACTCAAATTCAGTGTGCTTTCACTATTATCTTTACCACTAGTCATTCTTCCACTAAGATATAGCACAGTCACTGACTAGAAGAACTACATAAACCTTGGGAATTTGACTTTCTATCTTCTGTTCACTATTTTCTATGCAAAGATGAATGACAACCAATTTTCATTTGCATGCAATAGGAATGGATTTCACTAACATAGGAAAAGGTGGATGTAGCATATACTTTAGAGGAATAAGGTACATTACTTTGCTCCCCAGAGAAACGCACCGAAACTGGTCAAGATTGGAGCATGTGGGCTAAAAGAATGTGTAAATGTTTCACATATTTTTCAATATTTTGAAACCATCTTCTCAATGTTCTGGTAGATATTACAAAAACAGTTTTGAAATTGTTGAACTACTCCATTTATGATTTTATTGAAGAAAAATATGTTTCCCCTTAAAATAGCCAATATCTTCCATAAAATTAACAAAAAGTCAAAGATGACATGACAAACTTAATCATAAAAATTATATGTTTGACTTCACCCATACTACCATCTTTCTTTTCAATTTGTTTTAAACAACTTCTAACAGGTTTACTTTTTGTGTGATTAAGGATGAGAGGATATTTTTTTCTTAAATACCGTATTTTCTCAGAATTGAAAAATTAATTCCTGTTCAATTACACTCCAAAACCTGGATTTTAGGCCTACTTAGAACCAGATATATTTAATTAAATGTTCCTCCTTAAAATGTCAGTATCAAAATTGTTAATTACGTTGTTGCAAAGATGTTATTCAATCAAAGGAGACTACATATTTAATTTCAGATAGCAGACTATGCAGTATAGACAGATGAAAACCTACATAGGGGAAGAATCCCAACCTTCAATGCCAATTTATTTTTTAAATTCTGTGAATAACAATAGCCACATTTCTTCTTTGATTAGAAAAATATAAATGTATATAGTTTGTCCTTTTTTTGTGCAGATGTAGCATTGATTAACTCTGAAGAGTTACTGGGAAGTAGGGGGTTTGTATGTGTTAGTGGGAAATAGCAGTATTGACTTTCAATATGTTCCAAGATATTGTCCTTGATCCAGAAATCTCAGTCTTGTTTAGAACCAGACTTCTAGACTTCTAGTACAAATATTGGTGCATCTCAAGCATTGATTTTGTTTTACTGGGTGGTAGGATACAGTATATCTAAAAACTTTGCAGTATGAGATTTTGGTAACCCAAAATCCAACCTATAGTTTTTACAGGTATAAGTAATCTTTCATGAAGCCAAGTTCATTAGGTGTCTCCCATTTTAATCTAAAAGTTCCTTGACTGCTTAGCGTTAAGTACTCGTGCATGGTCAGACATGTTTTTTTATTTTAGCCAATTTGAACTGAGAATTTTCTTAAACAAACCTCATTGCTTTTGGCCTGAACTTCTGGTCTAGGTCTTTTGTGCCATTGGTATGAGTTGAGAGATGACTTTCTGTAGGAAATTTTTCCAGAGACAACAGTTGTAAGTGATCTCGACAAAGCAATCTAATATCAGAAGATGCTGATTGTCATACTTGGAGATTAGAAAATTATCTGGTTTATATGCAGTATATCTTTATTATCAATGAAAATTTTTCAGATGCAACAAACTTGCACAAGACCCTGGTCACCACTGAAATTCATACAAGCTTCTTGTACAGAGACCTTAATCAGTACATAATGGAATGAATGTACAGTGAACTGGTCAAAATCAAACACACTGGATCATTATAGCTGGAAATTTACTTTCAGACAATTCACTTCTAGTGTGTTCCAGAAATTATTGCAAAGAGGTAGTGAAATGGCCCCAAATGAGTCATGCACCAGGATGTACTTACTGTTTTGCCCTCTAATTCTGTGGTGACCTGGAGCTCAGAGTGTTATATATCCAAAGGTCACTTCAGAGTGCATCATCTGAACCTTGATTTCTCAAGCCTTGGACCATTCAGCTCTTCACTATCTTCCTCCTTCTCTGGATGTCATGGGAGATTCCTATGGGACATAATGTTCTCCTTAAAAAATTGAAGAAAATAAAGTAAAGATGGAATTTTTTTAATTTTTTTTTTTTTTTTTTTAAGCTTTGAATGGGGAAGGTTATCCTTTTTGCATTGCAAAGAGAGAATAAACTATTAGGCCGCTACTGGGATTAGAAACTAGGCATCTGGAGGCAATTCACACTGACCCTGTATAATTTAATAAACAGAAAGCTCTAGAGGAAAATATCTGGCTGTAGGATAACATGTCTTCTCCTGACAGTTGATTTTTATTTTTACCCTGATATTACCCGCTTGAAGCCTGCTAACCATGAGGATACAGTGATCTTTGTAGACCTCACAATAAAACAAGCAGAAAAATCATCAAATCTCCAGAAGATCAATACAGATTAAATTTAATTCTTATTGCTTGGGTATTTTTCCTTCGAGTTAACATGTACCAGAAAGGCTGAATTCTGTTTAATGTGCCCATATTCACAGTGGGAGTTTTCTGTGAGTACAGTAAGCAGGATTTGATGTCACTGGCTAATTTCTGAGCCTCCCAGAACAATCAGTGTCTGTACTTAAAAGCTTAAATGTACTTCATGCTTTTTACGTTCAGAAGGTGCAAAGAAACTGCAAACACAGACGGAGCGATGCTTGGGTTGCGGGTGTCAGTGCCAAAGCAGGCAGTTCAGCATGTTAATTGCTTCTACTACTTGGAAACATCTGGAGCTAACGCTGAACTATATAAAGCTAACTGAAATTGCTACAAAACTCATCTCTGACTTTCAGTTGCACATAAAGCAGATTTTTGGTGTTGCATTTGGCATGTAGATTTATTTCTTTCACCTAGAGAGATGTGTTGCATCATAATGTCTAGAGTATCTTCAATGGACACAAAAAAATTTATTTTAAAAGTGGAGATGGAGAGTCTGCCTCTTTAAAGCCCAGCCTCAGACAATTGTCTCTGAAAAAGGAAATTGTGAAAGACTGCTCACAGAAATTGGTACCTTGGAGTGTGGCAGTTCTGACTTTCAGTTCTGGTGATCAGGATTTGTTTCTGGCTGTTTTAACCATAGGATAGGTGAACAACACTTTGGGCTTTTTGACAAAATTACCACTCTGCTCTGGAGAGCTGAGTTCTGAGTAGCAAAAGTCAAGACATGTTCTTCAGCCACGATTTCTTTTTGGCAAGATCTGTCAGTTCTGAATTTTAATAAATGTTTGAGCTCATTTGTTATCACAGATAGGAATGGAAGTATAACTATTATGATAAATTTCATCTGTGGTATAAGGCCAGAGCTGAACTTCCCTATTTTCATTATCATTTGTGTGCATTATGTTGCTTATGACAGTAGAACTTTTTGTTGCAGTGAAACAAAAATTGACTAAAAAAACAGAAAAGATGAGCTAAAACATCCAAAGAATAAGAAACTTTCCTTTCCCCTGCTAACTGTGATAACAATTAAAAATAGAATGGTACTAAACCATCCCTTTAGCTAAAGGGAAACTGAAAATTGACACAAAAATAGACTTGTACACTTAGGCAACATGTGACAGAGAGTCATCAAAAGGGTGAAAAAATAGCTATTTTCTTTTCATTTGTTTTTAATTTTTCCCAGTGGCAGTCCTACTTCTTATTTCTCTAGTATTAACAAATAGTGGAGAGGAAAATTACTGATTTCTGGGTCTGTGTAACATGGGGATACTAACATTATCCTATATTCATGAAGTATCACTTTTCTATAAATACATACTTTGGCTACTTAACACTAGTGTTGGTGTAAAACTTTAAAGTGGATATATGGAGATAGGCAGAAAGAATCTGACACAAATTATTATTTTTATCAGTCCAACTGAGCCCATGTTAAAATCAATCTTTTTTGAAAACCCTAGTATTGGATCCGATTCATTCCCATTTTTCTGCTGCATTTATTTAATAGGAAATATTATTTGGATCTGCTGTTAAAAGCCTCTGTTAAAAAAAAAAAACAAAAAAAAAAAAAAACAAAAAAAACCCCAAAAAACCTCCACATTTTGGTCCTTTTTGTTTAATTCATTTATTAATGTTCTTTAGATACCCTTCTTTATAAGCAAATTCTCAGTGAAGAAAAATCTGCCCTTCTGAATCACAGTGTACATTAATGAATAAGACCTGACAAGTAAAATCCAGGAAATTTTAGTCAAAAGCTGAAGAGTCCCATTCATCTACTGAATTCTATTCACATTTCCATTCCAGATAGTCCAAATTTTTCAAAGATAGACAATTGCTGTTGTAGGAGCAATGTGACCTCATCGGATGAACAAAAAGAGTGTAAGTATATGTGAGTTGTGTCTGCACTGTTGATAATTTGAATGTGCAGACTAACTTGGCAAAGGAGCAGGAATTTCAGAAACAGTTCAGGGAAGTATGGCACAATCACCCGGGTCTAGGACTGCTTTAGATAGACCTTTGGGGTTTTTTGACTCTATTGTGAAAAAGCTCCAAGGTTACTGAATGTGTAGCAGCTTAGAGTATCTAGTGAACGGGAAAACATTTTTTCTTCTTCCAGAGAAAATATGTATTTCTTGCTGGTCTTCTCAAGAGTTCCAGGAAGATAAAATGCAGTAATTGTACCCCTAACAAAAGGAGGCAATAATTCCTTCTTTTTAGAATTTTAACATAGTAAGGCTTAGAAACATTTTCTTTTCAAGAAAATTGGTTTTTGCTCTTCAATTAAAGAGCCTCTTTCCTTCTCCCTGCCTTGTTCCCTTTCTTCTTCAGCAAGCCCACAATGCACAGACAACTGCAGAAATATCAATTTCAGAGGTGATCCAGGGACACCACTGAGGTTTTTAACTCTTACCAGAAGCCTGCTCAAGGTCTGAAAAAACAGTGCATACCTGGGTCATTTTGGGACACTTCTTTATTCTGTGTACTGATTTCCAGAGTGTGTGTTGTAGGGGATCTTCAGTGCATAGCCACGCAATATCTTTTGAAATGTTTGCATGACCTTCATATCCACCGGGCTTAATATTAGAATCCCCTACCATCATTTGAAAATCTCTTTCTTTCACTGCAAAAAAAAATAAGCAGTATTTTCCCCTTGCCCTAGAACTTTTTGGTTAGGTTTGTGGGGTTGTTTTGCTGCCACGCTATGTAAATAAGTGAACAAGGATATGGCTATTTTACCATGTAGACTGAAGAAACTGTCCCCACTCATATCACACCACAGATTTTTTAAAGGTTTGTAGCACAGACTTTTATAGTGGTTTTAAAACTGCCCCATGCCACCTTGACCAGCACAGTCTTTTGAGAAAATAACCCTCCAGAATCCTACTGACATGCTGAACATGTGCACCGGTCCCCTCTGCCTGTTGAGCTTGTTCCCGTGGGTACAGACCGCAGACCTGGTGTAGCTGGAGAGGAGATTGCTGCCTGAATACTCTGCGTATCTGTTGCTCTCTAGCACTTTTGCTACACAAGCTGCTAAGTTTTTTAGTCGCAGTTTATTCAAACGCCTCCTTCAATCTATTCTTTTCTGTCTCTTTAAATTAGAATTAAAAAAACAGTTCTTAAAGCCGTTTATTTTAATGCAAGTGTTCTAGCTATTCTGTATTTCTTCTTCCTTTGGGGATGTATTTTTAAGTTCAGCTAGTGCAGAAATTGTAAGCAAAAGAAAACTCAGCCCAGTTTTTGAACATTTGGTAGGATATTTAGTACTCTACAAGAAATGCAGATGAGCATCAAGAAGACAAAAACCTGTCCTGCCTGGCACAGCTAGAAAAAGGAATAGCCCCCTCACTATTTTTCTAGTCATTCTTTTTCAAGAAAATCACTCTTTAGTTACTCATTTCTTTTCCCCATGGTCAGGTTGGCTGCATCTCCAAACACTTGTAAGTACTGTATGTTCTGACATATCCTGAAGTCATGCATTAGCACCTTTTCATTCAGCAAAGGGTGAGAACAGATATCTTTTGGCAGCTGACAGCAGGGAGCAGGCAGAAAGGAGGAGAGTGAAGCTGTAGGACTAGGACACTGTGGTGGCCTAGTGGCTAGCATGGCTAATGTACCAGCTGTGAATAACCTCCTTTTTTTTTTTTTTTTTTTTTTTTTTTCTCCCCCTTTTTTTTTTTTTCATCCCATCCACCCAACAGATGTCTCTCTGTCATTGTCATGTCCTCAAGCTATCCTAGTAAATGATTTGTGCATTATAAGTGAGTCACTAAGGTGGCAATTGAACCTCTTCACAGCTCAAAATTGTTGATGTGTGCACAGAGAGTGCAGCGTGGGGGTGTGTGCGAGAAAAAGAGCAGGAGAGAAGGGGAATGAGGGAAAGAGGGAAAGAGGGAGGGAGGGAGAAAAGGAAAAGAAATGTCAAGGTTACTTTGTTTTGCCTGGAGAATCAAAAGGGAGGGCAAATTAACTGCTGGCTCTATTTGGTCTTTTGGATATCCGGCAACAAGGCAGCTCCATCCTACCCCAGCAGATGTACATATCACTTTGAAAGATTAAAAAATGAAGAATGCAGTGATCTGTATTGTATATACACTTTATTCTGTGGAAAGAATGTTAATAAATATACTGAGAGACTGCAAAGTTTGCCAATATAAATAATGTGGCATTTCAAAGTCTGTCAGTAAATGTAATTGAATTTTTCAATGTAAAAATATAGTTCGGTTATAAATTGGAGTCATGCTTGACATTAGTTGGGCATTAGGAGATATTAATTAGATACTGCTCACTTCTTCTTTCTGATTTCTTTATATTAAATGAATTATCAGGAAAAAGGAATTTGCAAGCATGCAATTTAGAGATTTTTATTCTTGAAAACAAGCTGCCTGGTAATTTTTAGTGGGGGAATAAATGCCTTTTCAAAAACCTTGTCAGTGTGCTGTCTGAAACATGCCCTTCCCAATATGAACACAATATGGAAAAGCTAATCCATTATAATACTTTGTAATGATAATAAGCTACAGTGAACAAGTAGCCTAGGGAAAAAGATGGTAGTAGTCACCTTTAAACAGAAAGAGAATAGCAAGTAATTGTACATTTTTACAGTAGGCTGATGACAACATTTCCTATGACTTTGAACTTACTTTGGCTGTCACTGTTCCGGCAAACATTCTGCATATCAATCAGAGAGTATATTTCCTGCATGACATTTGCAGCATAATGTATAAAATTTACTTATGTGATCTTTACATGTAGTCATCCTGTTTATATGTAAATATATTAGTCTCCACATACAGCTTATGCTGCAGAGGCAGCATTATACCTTTCCATGGGGTTGCACTGACCTCTGCCTATGCGGTCTCTGCAGATTGTTTCTTTTTCACTGCTGGATTAATTTTAGGCCATTTGTACTGTTGATCGTGACGTTTTCCTGCCAGAGCTACATACTACCCTGGTGCACGGCTCTGCACAGAGCAACGTTTTACTTACACTGAATCATATTGTTCATATGACTAATTATTGAATGCCTTTGCTCACTTTTTGATAGCTGCCCCAATTATTTCCGTAGTCACCGAAGAATAACCTGGCATCTCTTTTGTTTTATGTTCATAGAAGTCTTTGGGGGCAACTTGATTTGTGCTTGGTCTCTGACACTGCGTGTAGCAACCATGCATGTTGGTCAGTCCCTCTCCTCCTGGATGACGGTTCTTGCTCTTGTATAATTAACTCACTACAACAGGGGTTTGATGTCTGCCAGCTTTCTTAAAGTAAATGCTGATCAAACAAAGCTGCTGTTCACTTGCCCTTCTCAGCTGAAAGGGATTTTTTTTCTAAGTTCTTGGAATTTTCTTTCCTCTGAGGTTTTTTCCCCTTTTTTGATAAGCAATTCAAGGTGCCTTCAAGAAGTACATAAATATGATACTCTGAATTATTAAACATAAAAGAAGTAAGAAGTCTCTGCTTAAGTAGAGAGGGAGTGAAATGATGTCTGAAGGTGGAGAGTTAAAAATAATATTAAAAATAGACCTTGCAGAATCCACTTTTATCTTTGCTTAAGGGGAACAAATACTTATCAGAGGTATCCAAACCCTGGCAAAAATATATCTGTGTGTACACAAAGTATACATCACATATATATACATCTGAAGTATATGTATTATCTGAAGAGAGATTTAAGAATAATGTGTCCTGCAGCTGCCCAGCTCACCGTGGCACTATGATTCTTCAAAGGTCTCAGCCTGATCCTGCTTCCCTCTGTGATAGCCACCTCCTTTTTGCTTGAAAGTAAGAGTAACTTGATCACATTAGCGCTTTGAAGACTGGAAGCTGTATTTTAAAACTCTAGACCATCTGGAGAGGAATCTTGATCCCTATTGTCATTAGTATGAATTTCTGTGTAAATCCCATCCTTCTTTGCCTTCTTTATGCCTGCTATTTTTGTCTACAGATGTACATGTAACAAACATCAGCTGTCTATACAACCTTTCACACAGCGGATGTGTCTCAGTTTGAGCAAGGTAGCAGGAGTTAAAAATTCAACAGTTGCTCTAATATATCAGTAATCGCACTTAGGCTGATGACCTGGCCAAAATTCCCCATGCTTCTCTGAAACTGCTGCAGAAAGTAGCATAGGAATTTAGGGGTTTTGCAGTCTTGGAGGGGCCAGTAGAGAGATCAAAATGGGTGGTAAATTAGAGCAACTAGATGTCTCTTGGCTGGCCCATAACCTTATATTAATAAATATGAGTAACGTGGTAGTTCACAGTTGCCCTAATTCATATATAGAAGTGCCAAAAATCGTGATTAATACAGGACCATTCTTATACTAGTCTCCAAGTCATAACTTCTGGGTTTCATCAGCACCCAATGTCAACAAAATGCATAGAGTTTTTACCCAATCTGTTAATTCAAAATTTAATTACGAAAGGGACAACATATTTCTGCAATAATCTCCTCTCTTCCCAGAACCTATTACTGTGCAATAAAGGTAATTATGTCCCCATTATCTATTACTCCATTGTTTAATTTATTATTTGAGTCCCTGCCAGATTCCATCTAACTTACCTGACCACCCTAGATTTTGTTAGGTCCAGTCCTAGCAGCAGACAGGTGTTCCCATAGCATCTACAACATAGTAAGTATGTCTTATTTGTACATCACGTCATTTAGCTATCAATGTCTGTAATATATAGAACACCACAAGCATGTGATTTTGCAGATGTGGTTAATTCTGGTAGGCTGTCTTAATCCTAGATCTATTCATTTAAATTTTTATTTATTTCCTTTTTGTTTCCAGGATCTTCCTTTTCCCGTCTGCAAGGTATCCCTAATGCATAAGGTACAATTCAGTCCTTTCTAGAGGCTCAACACAAGATCTGTTTCCCCATTTAAATCCTCTGTACACTCTCAGAATGCACCTGCTGAAACTCTGAGTTATGCTTAGTTTTATACAGGACCTTGATCTCCATAGGAACTTTATCCAGTTTGAGTCAAATGGTGATACAGAGTTAAGTTGTTTCGGGACCAAGAAGAGGGACTCCACCTCTCAAGCCAAGGAAGAACCAAGTTTTGTTCTGTCTAACGTGATTCTTCATCACTATTTATTAAAAGCAGCACTACAGGAAAGATTTACATTAAGAAAAAATATGCATTCACATGTCTGCTTGAAGATCCAAGCTGTGCAAGCTGAGATATTCTGAACTGCTGCAGAGCCAGTGCTTTTACTTAACGCCTTGTAGAAATAAAGGGAGAGGTACAATGAAATAAGCATTAGTGAAGTGTTGAATTTCAAGGAGTAATGGACATTGCGGAGCTGTGAAATGGTCCTCTTCTCCATTTTCAGGGCAGGTTATCCAGGTGTAGTTGATGAGGTGTCAATGCAATTGTTTGAGAACTGCTGTCACTTTGGATGATGCATGTGAGCAGATAGACAAAGCACACTAAGCTGCAATTCCCTTGGACTGAAAGAACATTTCATGCTTTCCCCCTTCCTGACAGTCCCCCACTAATGCTTGAAACCTTAGAAATTATATTTTGATAGTTAGTTCTGCGAGGTTCTCAAAGATGTTTCAGTGGGCAGGTGAATGTTGCTACGGGAATTTTAAAAAGTAATGAAGATCCAGAAGGGTTAGGTGAGCTGCCCAGGGTCTTACAGAAAGCATCTAAAGTGGGAAACAGTGCTTGGAATACTTGATCCCTCAGCTGTTACACATGTGCTCATCCAGATCTGTTACAGCAGATAACATGGGTTGCTACATCACATTTATCTTGCAGCAGTCTGTCCCTCCTTTATTTTTCTGCAATTGCTTCTTAAACTTATTTACAGCCCTACACATTAAGCTCATTGCTAAGATGTCTGTGCTGTGCTGGTGAAGTCAGTCCTGGCAAAACTGCTATTCAAGAGCAATAACCCATATCCCTGAATATCCTCTAACCTAATGGTTTACCACACATATAATTATTTTATAATCTTAGGTGTATGCTACAACAATTTCCAAAACTAATTATGGTAGCATCTATATATCAGATCTTGGGGTAGCTCATTTGCAAACGTAACCCAACATATTCTATTTCCTTTACATTTAAAGAAAGCTTTGCCCTGAAAACTAAACACTGATTAAAGCTGTACTCTGTTGTTTTGTGGTGATATTTTTAATAAAATATTATCCATGTTAAAATGTAAATAAAAAAGCAAATTGGTTCATTCATCATATATTTTAAGCAGTTAAAATGAATGAACTCTCCTTTGAGAAAACATCTGACCAAGCAAAATAATGGTTATGCATTTGAGAAAATGTTTAATGAACTCACTGGTTAAAATGCTGTTATTTTAGAGCCCATTACTATGTGTTTTAAATTAATTGAGGCTGCGTTGCTTGAAAGGCCTTTTCCCCCTCCCCCCCTTTCTGTCCTAACGTACCAAAAATAATTGACCTTAATAACATATGTGGGAGCAAAGATCTTCCCTGGTCAGGAATGCTGGCTGCACAGTCAAATGTAAGAGCCCACAAGTGGAGGAGTAGCTATTCATGAATCTTTTCTCCATAATCATTTGTCTACTGTCAGTTCAAAGTCAGGGAACTTGCCAAAGATCAAACACATTTTTTTCTTTAAACAGTTCTTATTGTAAATATTCTAGCTGGTATTCATTTTCCTTTTCTTCCTGCTCTGAAACATACATATTTACTGTGCCAGTAATGTTTGGGTTTTATAGGTTGAAGGAAAATGTACTGCTTGTCTACAAAGATTATTTCAAGTAATAATGTGTAATCCTTTGGTACTGGAAAATAAGAGAAATTAAATTACATAAAAATAAGAAAATAACCCCCCCAACCCCAGAATTTGTAAAAGCTCAAGAATCTAACCTGAACATAACAGTAGATGCCAATCTACTTTGCCCTTTAGGTGAACTTTAAAACTTCTCCTGTTTATATGGTTTGGTAATATGACTTAATGTGTTAGATTTATGCTTCATTAATATTCACAGATGGCAAAATATATATATATGTTCTTCCTGTGCATATCAATTACTAATATCATATTTCTTTTCTGATGGCCTTAATATCCTTATTCTATAGAAAAGTGAAGATGTGATTATCAGCACTGAGATTTTGAACCATGGTTTAAAAAAGTTGTGAAAGTATCAAAGACCCATTTGAAACCCAAGTGCCTGATACCACAGCTGAACCCCGTTACCTACATTCGAGGTAACTAACTCCTCCACTCAGCCCAGCCTGAGCCTGCCCTGCTGCAGGTTACTGGAAGAGCCACGTTTGCAGCTCAGGGTTGCCCAGGGCTGAGGGTTGTGCCCACCAGGAGAAGCGTGAGGTGCACTGGAAGAATGGCCCAGGCACGGGGAAAACTCAAGTGGAGGAGTTGCACTCATATTGCGAGTCAAGTTGACTTCATGGTGAAGGCCAAGGGAAGAAGGTATCAGGGTCCCAGAGTGGTCAAACTCAAACTACAAGAATTGTCTCTTGTATGGCATTTACCTGATGAGGTATCACTATATACACTTGATTATCCTTTCTAGATTTTCCCTTTACATTATTTTTTTATTGCCACTGGTGCAAGGTTTGTAAAACACTAAACACTTTTATCTGCAGCCTTCATTTCCACCCATTTCAAAAGATGAAGCTGTTCCGATTCTGGGGTTTGGTATTGTTAATTTGATACCAGTGTCTACATCTGGAATCTGGCAAGGGCAGGGCTGCTGAAAATCACATTTTGTTACACAAGTCTCAAATTTCTGGGTGAAAAAAGAAAAAGACTGGATTCATGGCATTTTAAAAGGTGCCCGTGTAAGGCAAAGGGGATAAATCTCAAGGAGAGAGCCAGACCTGCACTTACATTCAAGGTATACCCTTCCCAGTACAATTTTGTGAAAAAAAATCCAGAGTACCTAAATCATCCTTGAAAACTGGACAAGAATCTTATAAATCTAGGATTATTGATAAAAGTTTTCAGTATCATTTTCAAAGAACTGAGCTTCATTTTAAGCAGTCTGGTTTGCATCAGTGTAGCTTAACTCATAAAAATGAGCTTCTCCTGGACTGGAGTCTGACTCAATTCTTGTAAAACAAATCTGAATTTTGTGATGGCTTTGGGGGGCCCTTCTGAACACCGTACCTTTTCAACTGTGTGCATAAAATAAAAGGAGACCTGTGTTTGTCTTCCTCAGGGTTTATCAGAAGACAGTCATCTGTCAAGATTCACTTTGGGTTGGGCTACAATAAATGATCAACTGGAAGTGTTGGATGCAAAAAGAGATTGTGAACTACAGCCTTGTAATATAGAAATATAATGCAAATAAATGTAACTTTAAAAATAAGCCAAAATTACCATTTCCCTGATATCTGTCACATCTACAGGTATAGAAGCTGAAATATGTGGATGTGTTACAGATGCAGACTCCAAACAAAACAGGAAAAGAAACCAAACATAATTTCAGGGAGAATAGAAAAATTTTCTTTAAATGTTTCTCAATTCATTTATTTACATTATTTTACTATTTATAATGTATAATAAATTGTTTAACTTTCTCTTACATTTATAACAGATACTGTTCATGTAATGAATTGTGTATGTATAATTCTAG
This sequence comes from Tyto alba, assembly GCF_018691265.1. Classification (NCBI taxonomy): domain Eukaryota; kingdom Metazoa; phylum Chordata; class Aves; order Strigiformes; family Tytonidae; genus Tyto; species Tyto alba. The sequence continues at coordinate 2,860,604 of NW_024881275.1, read as the reverse complement.
CAAAATGGCAGTGCTCAGTCTAAAACTTCATTATTATACTTTATTATACTACAAAAATTATTATATTGTTATTGTTTCATTACTTGTTTATACATTAACTTATGCATTCTACATACCATTGCAATGTATGAATATTCCTTTATGAGGAAATAAATATAATTTTTTTTCACGTGATATTAGCCCAGTCTTGAGCCCTCTAGTCTATACTTTTAATTTCAATTAACATTTCTTCTGTTAAAAAGCATAGAGTTTAGTGGAATGAATGGCATACACAGTTTAAGCTTCAAATCCTTGGTTGTTCTGTCCAGAGTAAAGCAGTGGCAGGAAACCAATATTTATATATAAACTGTATGAAATTAGACAAAATTTATAATTGCATGGACAGTAACAGTTGATGTAAATTGCCTAAAGTTTATGTGAGAAAAACATAAGAGAATTACATTTGTCCCACATGTAGATTAAATTGTGGCACATGTTTTAAATGTTCCATGTATATTTCTTGCCACAATAATTTTTCACTAGATCATGAACAGATGACAGAATAGTTTCAGAGGAATGGGACAAGATGGGATTTACCTGAACTGACAAGAACAAAAGGTGTTTAATGAAGTCTAGAATATGCACTAAAGGTCACATAAGAAGAACATTGCCTCAATATTGAAAGTCATTTGCAATTAGAAGCAGAAGTAATTGGATTCCTGTGATACCCTCTTCTTTCCTTTCTATCTGACACACATGGACATTACCTATGACCCTAGATTAAATATTAATAAAATGCAGATTTAAAATATTAAAACTTTACATTCATGTTAATAAGTACTGTCAATCTATTGAGACTCAACATATGGCTAATTTAAGAGTTAAGATCAGATGTTCATAATTCTCTAGATTATCAATGTCTTTTTTTTTTTTTTTAAATGCAGCATTTCACTGTGGAGTTAAGAAAAAAAATAAGTTCGTATTTTTCTGGGGTCCCCAGGAAAGGAATCTTATTTTCACTGTGATCTGAGATCAACAACGTCGATAATGTTTATAGACAGGTACAATTTTTCCATTAGGATAAACTCCAGCCTGTGGGTTGAGAAGGTGTCATTAATTAGTGCAAACAAGGATTGTGATATTGGCAAATCGTAAGATTAACATGTGTATATCTGCCTCATTCAAATCAAAGGAAGACAGGACCAATAAAATATAAAATTTATTTTCAGATTTCTGTGAAGATAATGTAAATAAGAATATGATGGGAGGGGTGGTGTAATAGTAATAAAAATTTTGAGTGATAGTGTGAAAATCTGAATTTCTATCACTTCTGAATCTTTCCTCAAAATTTTCCAGAAGTTCAAATTCTTGGTCACTAAAAGGCTCTTCAGGGATACAGTATGCTTCTAATAGTTCTATATGAACTGGAACTTTATTGTTAAAGATTTAACATACTGGATGATTTATGATTTTAGGAATAGGAAACAAATACTGAGGTTCATTCATGGAAGAAATCAGAGCTTGAGCAAATTGTAGGGAAGTATCTTTTTTTTTCTGTTGAAGTATGAAAATGGATATTTGGGAAAGGTTTTCCCCTATTTTCTTCCATCTGAAAGGGTAGCCCCTACTTTAGAATCCCATTATATCTCTGTCTTTTCACACCCTATCTTCTTTTTCATAACGGGATCTGAACTGTCTTTGTTGTGACTGGTTCTGACCTTCTCTGTTCTCTCTGGACTCTGGATCATCTGCTAACCCAGAGAGAAGGATTGTGTGGGAAGAAGCACAATAGACAACATATAAAGCACATAACTATCTAGCAGGGGTAAGGAGAGACAGTAAACTGTGATCTCCACAGCTCTTATCCTTACTTATCATACAGGAAAATGAGAAAAGATGAAGCTAGTGTTCATTTAAAAAATTGTTTTGATTTTAAAGCTTTCAAAAGCAACCCATTTGAGCGTGATTTACCCCCCTCTTTATTTTTTTTCTTTTTTTTTTTAACATTGAAGGATTTTATAACCATGCTTTATTTACTCCAAATTCAGTATGAAATATTTCAATAGCTGCTCTTGAAACTTCTTCCACTTTAAAAATTAGAAGAAACTTTTAAAAGATAATCTATATTGTCAATGACATTGTCAACAATTATTATTTTATAACTTTCTGAAACGAGGTTATTTTTTTCTTTTGTAAGGAACTGTAAGAAAAATTTTGATCAGTTCCATGTGTGCTGTTTGCTCAGTATCATGCAATGCATCAGTGCTAGGATCAGGATTAAAATTCCCAGTCTTAATCTTCTTTGTTCTGACCTTTAATGCTCAGCTCTCTCATTACCGACTCTGCTATTAAAAGCATTTATATCAACAGTATAATACATTTTTGACAAGGAAGTTTAAGTATAAGCAGAACTAAAGGAATGCTATTTAAAAAAAATATTTGAAGTATTCTGATCTACAGACTTGTCCATCTCCTGAAATACTGTACGTGCAGCACGAGGTCCTCCCAGTGACCAGCGTTTCCAGCTTTCAAGTGGGAATTTACAGCTGAAACTGGTGTGAATAAATTCTTTAAACTTCTAGTTGCTGGCTGCCAACTGTATTTCTTTTTCTGTTTCTATGGAGATGACAGTTAGTTCAGCAAAAGAAAGTTAAGTTAATTCTCTACAACAGTCATGTCTGACCATTGCAGCCTCAGGGCCTAAAATATTCTCACAAAATAGCCAGGGAGACATAACCAATATTTTGGGGATAGGTTGTTGGCTCTGGGTTAAGAGCATAGTGTAGAATTTCTGTGACAGGGGAACGTGGGCATGAGGACAGCTCAGGAACTTAGTTTTATATTTAATATACAGATCACTGAACAATCGGAAGTAATCAAAGTGTGAGTTATTTTCCCTACTTTGACTGCAAAATGAACACACTACCCAGAACTTGGGGGTCCTGATACTGAAGCTTCAAAATGTACGTGCTGCTTTTACCAAGCTAGATTGGATGCAGGAAGGAATCTTGGTGCTTTTTTTCCAGCATTATGGTAAAATATTACTACAGCTGCTGCCTGGTTCTCCATCTTTAGCAGAACCATGTATTTATAAAGTCACTGTTATGTTGACACACAGGAAAGACTTTCTCAGCCAAAATGACAGGTGTCTTGAAGCTCATTTTGTTTCTTTTTTTTGTTTTGTTTTGTTTCTTTTTTTTTCCCTTCAGTATTTTGGAGACATAGCTGATATTAAAAGAAACTTTAGTCTTGGGCAGATGTAAAGGAGAGTTTGTTGCATGGACTGAGCCTTTGGCTTACCTGCAGGTTCAGGGAGGACAAGAGCAACAGACCTTCAGATGACATTTCCCTTTATGTTCCTCTGTGCTGATAGGAAAATGCAGCTGTGCTGATTTCCAGAAAAAGATTGGGGAAAATCTTACTCAAATTAGAGGATATGTGTTCGTACTTTTGATGATAAACCAGTAAATTCAGAGTGTGTAAGAGACATCCACTTCCCTCCTGCTATATTAATAACGTTGCACTAGTTTTGAACCTACCATCTCCTGAAAAAAGAGAACAGGCTTAGAGAGCTTATTCGATGATGGCATTTACTGGTTGATCTGAGGGAAAACAGGAAGATACTGGATTAATCTGGGGGAAAGTTCAGAAACTCTTTGAGAAAGGGAGAGCAAACATTAGAGCCTGTGTTCTTTCTTTTATCCTTGAACCAATGTTTCTCTTTTAAAGGCAGAAATATCTATAACTTTATTTTTTATTCTTGCAAATGATCAGAGTAACTCTGCAAGCATCAGAATTCTACTACTTAAACTTATCAAGAACTATTTTATATACCTTTAAAATTGATATTGTAAACCAAACATTTAAAGCTAATTTCTATTCCAGCTAATCAAGAGCAGTAATTAAACACCAGGTTCCTTAAATGATATTCTATCACAGCCTTCATGTTTCCCATCACACTACATATGGTCCAATTGTTTACAGATGACAAAAAAAAAATCCCTGCTCAGATGTTAAATCAAGATGTTTTCTTCACTTTCAAATGGTAGGCTGGCAGCCAATTTTTACAATGACTTATTCTGAGTTTGAAAAAAAACCAAAAGGAATAAAAAAGAAAGGAAAAGAAATGGTTTGGACATTAGGCTTGCATAGCCCATCAATATCAGGACCTGCCAAAATGAAGCAGTTTCTTAAGTGTGTGTTCAACCCTGTGTCGAAATAATCTCTTGGGAAGTTTATCTTTTTTGTGCACATTTGATGCGAGGCTAGAAAAATCAAGAGGGAAATGTTTTATAGCCAGAAATAGGTAACGTGACATCAAAGCATAGACAGTGTTCCCCCATTGGTACTCTTTGGCAGTCTGAGTTTCATAGTGTTAAATAACAGAGGATTAAAGCATCTCAGGGCTTGACTCCGCCACAGTGCCACTGCAAATTTAGAGTAATTCCTTTGTATGCTTGTCTGAAACAAGCACAAGTACAGAAAACGAACAGGCTTGAACCGTGGACTTTTACGGTGTAATTATTACTGACATTTTTATGAGATTCCTTTCTGGAAAGAGAAATAGGGTCGCGAGTTCTCAGGCCACGGAGGACAGAAGCACACACCGAAAAAAGCCCCTCAGACTCCAAAGCTATCAGAGACATTATTCTGAGTGTGCTGTGTCCAGCTTTTTCCAATATGTTCCCACTAGGGAGGGAAGAAGAAGGAATGAAAAGGGGTCCCAAAACCAGGAACGTACTATGTGCAAAATTCATCTGCATTTTTGCTTTGTGTGGTGTCACATGGACAGCAGGATTAACATGCTCTGCCCTATTTTGATTCCAGCTTTTAGCTTCCCCAGATGTTTGAAGCTGTGTGATGAAAATTTTTAAGCTATTTGTTTCTGATTGTCTGGAAGAAGTTGTTGTGTATAAATTTGAATCTAAAACTGTGCGAAAAGTGTAATTGGAACAGAGGCTTTTGCTTGTGCCAAAGGGCTCTGCTGAGGCAGTGGAAATACCCTGCCCTGTGGGTTTCTGCAACTGTTTTCTCCATGTGGCTGAGGCAGTAACTTGAAACATACTTTCAAATTAATAAATGAAAACAATGAAATAGAGGAACAGATTATGCTTTTTAGATGATTCAGTAGTGATGCATAGCCCTTTTTCTAATACCTTGGAACACCTCAAAATGGGTTGTTTTCAGATTCTCTCTTCCAACAGCACTTCCTGGCAGTCTTCCTGAGGCACATACAATAGAGAGAAAACAACTAAAGGAACTAAACAAAAGACTCTTTCCTTCCCAGCTTTGCAGCTGCTGTCCTAGTCCGCTATCTCAGCCTTGACTCAGGTTGAACCTAATTCTTGGTGTTGCTTTCACTCAGAAACAGGAAATTACCTTTCATAGGTGTACTATGACCTCCCAGTAATTGTGTATTGGTGTTAAAATGGGGACAATCCGCCCCCTTGACTGTTGTCACGTTCCTGGGCACTTCACTTTCCAGGCAGCATTAGTATTTTCTTTCTACTTGCAACCCCTGCTTCTGGGGCCAGTTGCAGATGGGTCTGAAAACAGCAGAAGGTTAATGCATTTCAGCTGCATTACCATACAGCAAACTGTTGTGGTGACAAGCTTAAACTGATGTGCTTGAGCATACCTTGGAGCTTCAAGGTATTGGAGACCCTTATTTCCTGACATACACACAGAGAAATTGGATACTGCTACTCAAAATATAGTAAGAAGTGTCTATATTAATTTCACCTGCCATTTGAGGGAAGTCAAGGGAAGAATGTCAAATTAGCAATATCAATTACTTTATGGTGGACAGCTTTTTGGCCAAATGAGAAAAGGACATTAATTATAGCCTTGGAAAATGCTCTTGCTCTGCTTTTTTCTGGACATATCATGGATGTGGCATGTATTTAGAACTGGCACACCCGCTTGTTTAAGTGCAATATTTGCAAATGAGTTAGATATTTTCTGGCTTGAGGAGCAGAAAGAACAGTGATATTTCAGAAGATGATTGCTGTTTTAATCTTAACAATTAGGAACAGAAAGGCAACCTTTAAATATCAAGAAAACGAACACACTACATAATAGAAAATTGTCATTTTAATGTTGTTTGAAATGATGAAAGGAAATGCATGCACTATAAATCAATTTTATACTATTTCATATAGATAAGACACAGTATTTTAATGAAGGCATGACAAAATGAAAAGCCACTAATTTATTTTTTTTTAATACTGAAAGTATTTCTTGTTTAGACTTAAAGGATATAGAAGAAAGTTGAGTGTTAAGACTTATTTTCAGTCAACAAATATGGCCACACAGAGATCTAGACCAATCTGCACATTGGTGAGCACATGTGGTAAGATTAAGTAATTAACAAATTTGAGAAATCTGAATTATGATACACTTCATATCTACTTCTAGATCATCAGATGAAACTTGCATTTGAATTCTTGATATGTACAAGTTGCATCTAAATATATGTCACAGTCAACATCAATGGTAAGCTGAATGAGAATTTAGATTCTTAAGTTCCTTCCTTGTCTCTGTCCCTCACACATAGTGTGTCCTTGAAGTACAATTTAATGGCTTTGACTTTCAGTTTATCTTCTCTGAGATGACATGCACTTACTTAAGCAAGGGAATATTTATTTGCTTCTTTTCCAATAGAAAGTCCTTGCTATTTCGGTTTGCTATGTGTTGGATCCGATTTAAAAGCTTGTGAGATATTTTGAGATCATATAATGTAATTTAGAAATATTAAAGGACAGCTGAAGATCTACCAAAGTGTCACCAATAGCCTGCAGAGATAATACAGTAGGAATAACCTACAGTGCAAGGGAAAATTTTAGTTTTATCACGGATTTCTGTCTGAAAAATTATTTTTGTTTTTTATCATGGTTTGCAGGTACATACATGTTAGGAAGGTTTATGCCAGTGTTTTCCAAGAATGGTTAAATTGGCCATGCCATACTATATAGATGTTTAAGTGGAGATATGTCTTGTTGGGATGGAGAAGTAAGTCAGCAGAGGGAATACAAGGCAATCAAAAAAACAGCATATTGTATAGTGCAAGTGTTCCCTCCTGCACCAGCCAGAATTGCTTCTGTCAGGTGAAGGTTTTGAGCTGGAAAGCCTGATTCTGATTTGATCTTGTCATGTTTCTTTAAGATTCTTTAAGATTATGAATCAATAATGAACAAAATAAAGGCAAAGTGAATTCAAAGAAGTTTGTGGGGTAGGAGTGGAGAGGAAATACTTGTTCTTAGCAAATGTGAGGGGGATGAAATGAAGATCAAAACAGTGAACATTCTTACAACACTGATAGCAGACACTTTTTAACGTTCTGTAAGCCTAGAAGTCTAGCTCAGTTGATTTCACTAAATTAATAAGTTTCTCTTTTGAAGTTTTTTTTGAAAAGAAACAAAACCTGAATTTAAAATATAAGTTGGTGTGTATGTTCAGGTGTAATTTTATGGACTCAGTCTAGGTTTATGAGCCCTCCGAAAAGAGTGCTTGGCCCATAAAACTTTGAAAACAAGAAGATTAATTCATCCGTAGTTGTTATTTGTAGGGCAATTCTACACAAACTATAGGACTGAAAAGGATTATATAGCACAAAAAGAGTGCTTGGCCTGTAAAACTTTGAAAACAAGAAGATTAATTCATCCTTAGCTGTTATTTGTAGGGCATTTCTACATAAGCTATGGGATTCAGAAAGCAGTTATTGAAAATGAATCCACAAAGTGATAATATAATATCTATTCTATATTTATATTATATTACATATAATATAAATAAAAGTGATATTTATATTTTAATTTTTCCTTGTATTTTACACAATATATGAACACATGATTATCATTTGTAGAGGAAACATGTCTGATGTTTGGAAAAGTGTGCCTAAATCAGTTTATCCACTCTCTTTGGTTTGTAATTTACTTAATAGAATTAGAAAATTGATTGTTGGCAAAGGAAATAAGTAATGTGAATGGGCCATAAAAGGCAGCCTGGTTTCTTACGAATAAGCTATCCAGAATTAGCAAAATTAATCCAAATGTAACCACACAATTTAAAACAAAGCCTGGATCTCATTCTTTACTCCCTGGTAGCTAGAGGTGGTAGAACATGGGAAAACACTACGGCCAAATCTTGTGAAACAGAAAAGGAGTATTACTACAACACAATAGCATAAAGTGCATCTCAAAAAGAAAGAGGGAACTGTGGACATATGTCCTGAGCCAAACCGTCTGGACTGCATGGAGAAGATTTTTTTTTTTTTTAATTATTTTTTAAATCATTGCCTAAAGTTGTGAAAATACACTACATTCAGTAGACTTAGGAAAAAACCTGTACGCCTCTGTTTGTTTCTGCCTATATTTAAGAAACACTGGAAAAACCAAGCAGAGGATACCTCCTCCTGTCTTCTCAAATCCACTGCAACAACCTGGTTCCTGGAGCTTGGACACCTGACCTAACCAAACACCAGATCCAACCTAGAGACTCTGAAAGCTCTTTTGACTAACTTAAAATGACAAATAAGACAGGTCTGAAGCTAGACCTCTTCTTTACAAGACGAAAAGATCTGAGCTCTCAGAGAATATTCATTCACAGGGTGGAATACCGTAAATTGTTTAACATAAATACCTGCTATTACCCTTTCTTTTCTTCATCACTTCTCCCCTCGCTTTGCATATCTGCATTGCAAACCAGTTATTCAAGTAGCTTTTAAAACAATACATATTATTTTTTGCTAGATTTAAACTCTTGGAGGAAACAATTCCCAATTCATGTCATTATGCTGGCATCCAGGGAGGGGCAGCGGACAGTGGAGGAGGCTTGAGGTGAGGAGCCGGAAGTAGAGATCAGGCAAAACCTTAAACAGGATATTGCCACCCAAAATCTGGAGAGTAAGATCATGCTGGAAAGGGAGAATATGAGCTTGGTCTGTGGACCTGTAAGTGGTATCTAAGGAGTGATTGTTACTTTAGCAGTTGTACAGTATAAATTAGCTAATTTAATTTTAAAACATGCATACCACTTTTGTCACTAGTTTTTATTGTCTGTACCAAAGGAATATGTTACCGGAAGTTTAAAAAGAAGAAACTTTTGTAGGTCACCTATTTCATCTTTCTGGCAATTCTGAATTGTTCCCCACAGTACATTTTCTACTTCTTTGTCATTTTCCAAATTAAAAACAGAAGCAGTGTGTGTAAAAATATTAAATTAACATTTATTTGACAATAAAGCAAATTACATTTATATGTGAACTTCTCAATTAGCCCTGTAAAGCTTCCTTGGGACTACTATACTGTGAAATCAGTAACATATTTTTATGTTGCATTAAAGATAGATATGAACTTCATGTTAAGGAAAGGCCACTTTAATTTTCTTTTCAAGTTCAGAAATTGTGGAATGAATTTATTGTTTATAAAAGGAGATGGAGTGGTAGCACTAGAAACTGGTTTTGTTTATATATTAAGTGGGAGTACGACTAGCAGCAACTGAATATTTCTTATCTTTCCCTGACAATATATAGCTACGTTTCTTCTAGTAAATTCTTTTTAAGTATAATACTACTTTTCCTTTTTGACAAGAGTATTTTAATTGAATTTGGCGTGATAAGGTAAGTTCTGCACCCACTTAAGTTATAGTATGGCAAACTATGGGACTTACTTCTGCTGAAATAAACATGACATTCAGGCTACATTGCTTCAACACTTAACCTTTTTGGCTTTGTCTTTAATGCTATAAAAACCACTTGTGTATAAACAGCTTGTAAAGTCCAAGTGGAGAGCTACACTGCAATTTTGCAGTGAGATAAACTAGCTGAGATGGACCATGGGATGGTCTTGGTCTGCTCCAGCCACTGCCAAAAAGTCAGGGTTAAAAACTTTGGAGACCTTATTTCCACCAATGGTCTTTGCTGAGATAACTATCCTGCATCTATGATAAGATCATGAAAAATTTGCAGAAAATACCTTTACAAGACTCCAGACCTTCACGGACTTTTCTCCTGTCAATAACCATATGTGGATCTTCTTGTCATTGGTAGGAATACCTGGGTTATAATTTCTTACTAACTCACCCAACTAGGACACCCTTCATGCATTGCAATATTAAGGTATTCATATATATACAAGGATGTTGCATGTATTTAGTAAAATCTTTCTCTGAACTGGTTGGTGCAGTTTCTATTTGTGCAGACAAAAAATAAAGGGTATGTCTGCCAACAACATTAATTCTAGCATCACTATGTCTGGAGATGCCCCTCTTCCTGTATCTGTACTGAAACAGTCATGAGATATATTTATGAGACAATTGTTTATTACCAATCTCTAAAGCTAAATATTCCTTGATGTAACTTAAACAACAACAACAAAACCCACCCTACCAGGACATATGGGATTTGTAGACTGATTCTGAAATTTTGGATACATCTGGAAAAAAGCAGATCAATTCAGTAGAAGGATAAGATATGTCCAGTACTGTTACAAATAATAAGAGCTCAACATATGCTAGAAATAGAAATAAAGCAATGTTTTTCCTCTGTTTAAATTTTTATCACAAAATCTCAAAACTTGTCTTTCCTTGTTGAAGACCAGAAATGGAATTACTACACAAGCATGACCATGAGTTCTGTTATTTCTGACTCTTAATTGAAGCTCAGGTACTGTTAAAATCTCATGAGAATACTTGTTCTGAGAATATTTCCAGTTTCAAAAGTTTTAAATATACCTCTTAGATAAGTACAAGTGTTTTAGATATTTTTTTGAACCATATGAGGTTTACCCGTAACTACTTTTTCCTACAGTTCCAGTGGAGAAACAGAGGCAGTTCTGATTCTGCACACAACTGGTCGATCTTTTTTTCCTATTTCATTTCTGACCTTTCTAAGATTTAGGCTGGTGTCTAAAACGCATAAAAAATCCCCTAAATGACCTGATCATATAAAGAAGATCACAAAAGGGGTGGGACAGAGTTTTTACATATTACTTTGTTGGGATCTCAGTGCAAGATTTCCACCAAAATCTTTGAGCAGAAATTATGCTTATCCAGACGTTTCCAGAATGAATCTGACTTTGCTATCAGATCTCAGGAAGAGTCAATCAAAGTGGAAGCTGACTCATATTTTTTAATATAATCACAACAATGTAAAAGAAACAGTGTAATTAAATTCTTTGTCTTGTTGCATGGAGCAGCAGAGAATAAGACAGCACATGGAAGACAAGCTTTTAATCAGATTTCTTTTATTGCTATAGTGCTTTCCTCTGCCTGGTACCCCCTCTAAGAAATTATTTACATAACTGAAACTGGTGGTTTACTTCTCCTCATTTCCTGTTAGTTTCACACCACTCAGAATCCAAAGTGTCTTGTGAAATTACCTCTTGCTCCTACTACAGTAATAGAAAAAAGCAAATAGGCAGTGTATCTGGGCACGCTGGAAAATGAGCTGAAAGTGTCTTATCTTTTTTCTGTATTTCCTTTCTAAATAACGTTTTTTTTTCAAATAATTTTTATTATATAACAATCCCTTCTGATAGATCATGGAATCAGGCCAAAATGCACATCATAAAATGTCCCTTTTCATTATTATCTTGCAAGTTTGGGAGGTCTGCTGGCAAAAAGTTCTCATAAATATTGAAGATCCTGATGAAATATTTCCTTTTTCTCTTTTTCACTTCCAATTGCTTACTTCAACTAAACACTACACTAGCTATTAGAATGTAGTGCTCTTCACAGTTGAGGTTGAGGAAAATCAGAGTAGGTTTAAGGAATTTTGTCTAGTCGCTATACCAGGTGCTGATTTCTGCATGCCCACTCCACCCCCCTCCTCACCCCCTAAAAAAATCTAGATTTTATAGTCCATAGGGCTGTCAAACTTCATAATTTAAAATAAGAAGTTGTCTTGGCTTGATAAACTACAGCCCTGGAGAACAGTGGGAAAGCTCAAACCTTATAATTATTTTTGTAAGTCACTACAAAAAGTTGAACAAAATTATTTATTTGTATATCCTGAGTTGTGAATCTTACATGATATGCAGCTAAAATAATTTATAACTGTGCTTCTTTTATTTTTTCCCTTCTTTTTTAAGCTCGTGTCTTGCTACACAGTTATATGATTAGTTTCACAGTCCTTTCAGAAGACAAATTTTTGATGCTTAATCAATGAGTAAGATCTGGGAGCTGTTGAAATGAGTTTGCCATTGACTTCTACGTAATGCAAACTGTCTCCCATATATACACTTGTTTGAACTCTGTAAAGTGACATAGTGTAAGTTAACAAGCATACAACAGTAGCATGTAAGAGAAATCTGAAGAGGAATTATCTAATGAGTTCATAGGACTTTCCATTTAGCCACTCAAAGGAACTTTGCCCCACCTTCCCAAGGATTATACCATTGCTATGTTTTAACTTTTAACATTTTCCCACCAAGAGAAGAAAGAACTGGTATTTAAAACAACTGAATCTATATAGTTTGGTAAAGTAAAAATACTTCGGGATATCTCACTTCACTAACACATAAAACTGGATGTGGATAAACAAACAAGAGGCCATTCTGGGCATAAAGAGGTAAGTGCTCCAGCCACACCGCCCAAGACCATAGAAGACAAAGTTGGGGATTGGGAGAATGAAGAACTGCCCACAGCTGAAGATGATGTCTGAGACCATCTAAGGAACATGAATGTGCACAAGTCCATGGGACCCGATGAAATACATCCATGAGTCCTGAGGCAACTGGCAGATGAAGTGGCTGAGCCACTATCCATCATCTTTGTGACGTTGTGGCAGTCTGGCAAAGTTCCTTCTTCCTAGAAAAGGGGAAATATAATGGTCATTTTTAAAAAAGGAAAAAAGAAAGACCTGGGGAACTACAGGCCAGTCAGTCTCACCTCTGTGTCCAGCAAGATCATGGAGCAGATCCTCCTGGAAACTGTGCTAAGGAGCATAGAAAATAAGGAAGTGATTGGTGACAGCCAACATGTCTTCACTAAGGACAAATCATGCCTGATGAATTTGGTGGCCTTCTACAACAGGGTTACAGTGCTGGTGAATAAGGGAAGAACAACTGAAGTCAATTCCCTGGAATTGTGCAAAGCCTTTGACACTTTCCCACATGACATCTTTTTCTCCAAATTAGAGAGACATGGATTTGACAGGTGGATCACTCGGTGGATAAGGAGTTGGATGGATGGTCACACTCGAAGAGTTGCAGGCAACGGCTCGATGCCCAAGTGGAGGGCAGTGATGAGTGGTGTTCCTTGGGGGTTGGGGTTGGGTCTGACACTGTTTAGCATCTTTGTTGGTGACAGGGGCAGTGGGATCGATGCACCCTCAGCAAGTTCACCCCCGACCCCGAGCTGTGTGGTGGGGGGCACGCTGAGGGCAGGGGTGGCACCCAGAGGGACCTGGGCAGGCTGGAGAGGGGGGACCGGGCAAACCTCATGGGGGTCAACAAGGCCAAGGGCAAGGTCCTGCCCGTGGGTCGGGGCGATCCCCAGCACAGACCCAGGCTGGGCCCTCGAGGAGCGGCTGGAGAGCAGCCCCGAGGAGAGGGGCTGGGGGGGCTGGGGGGGGGGAAAACTGCCCGTGAGGCAGCCCCGTGCGCTGGCAGCCCAGAACCCACCCGTGCCCTGGGCTGCAGCCAGAGCAGGGGGGGCAGCAGGGCCAGGGGGGGGATTGTCCCCCTCTGCTCCGCTCTGGGGAGACCCCCCTGCAGTGCTGGGGCCAGCTCGGGGGCCCCCAACAGCAGAAGGACCCGGAGCTGCTCGAGCGGGGCCAGAGGAGGCCACGGAGATGCTGGGGGGGCTGGAGCAGCTCCCCTGGGGGGCCGGGCTGAGAGAGTTGGGGGGGTTCAGCCTGGAGAAGAGAAGGCTCCGGGGGGACCCTGAGAGTGGCCTCCCAGGGCTTAAAGGGGGGGCAGGAAAGGTGGGGGGGACTCTGGGTCAGGGGGTGGGGGGATGGGACGAGGGGTAACGGCTTCAAACTAAAAGGGGGCAGATTTAGGTGAGATCTGAGGCAGAAATTGTTCCCTGTTTGGGGGGCGAGGCGCTGGCCCAGGGTGCCCAGAGCAGCTGTGGGTGCCCACTCCCTGGAAGGGTTCAAGGCCAGGTTGGACGGGGCTGGGAGCCCCCTGGGCTGGGGGAAGGGGGCCCTGCCCGGGGCAGGGGGGGCACTGGGGGGGCTTTGAGGGCCCTGCCAATCCAAACCAGCCTGTGATTCTACGAAGTCCACAATTTTCTACTTCAGAAGAAAGATCTGAGATACTTTGACACTTGGTGCATACAAGATGAAGAACATGACATGTAAGGATATTCTCATGGTGTTAGTCAAACTGTGTTTGTAGAGGAACACCATAGTTTCCAGCTGCCTTTTACTCTGAGTAGTTTTCTTCCCTTCTTAAATCTTTTTCCTCTCCTATTCAAAAATCCAACCTGGCAAGAAACAGTGTAGGCACAAGGTAATCCAACATCAATTCGAGGTAGTAATTTCCATGATACCTGTATCTGAAAAGTACCCATAATAAAAATAGCAATTAACAAGTTTAAAAGAGGGAGCCTCAGATGAACTTTTCACTGTTTGTCTCAGCTCAGTTTGCACAGTGAGACAAGGCTACTCTCACAGACCCTTTGCAATTTCAGTGCTGCAGGGTGATGTGCTGGCAAAATGTTTAACAGACATCTTGAGACTTCCCATGCTACTACATAACAATACTCCTCATATTAATTAGATAAGTATGGCAATGCCACTCATATTCAGTTATAACTCTTTATAATTAATGATTTGTTTTGAAAAAAATATTTTAGTATATTCCATGAAAACGATGGGTAGGTTTCTGTAAACCAGAAATATGACTGCAGGTTTATCAGACTGTATTCATTACTGAATGATGACAATTTTCTGTAAGATTATTGCACCTGCATAGAAAAGGCTTTCTCAATTCCAATGTTGTTATAGAGTTTTGTAACATTTTCTATGGTGTTTTTAAATTAAATAAGCCTGCCCAATGCTTAACATCCAAAACATTGTAATTTCTCTATAATTATTTGTAAGTAAATATCCTGTAATTACCACTGGAAGCATCATAAGAAGAGCTTAGAAACTCTAAGTGGAAGAGATAAGTGCATTGATGGAAGATTTTCTAAAGCAAATAATTGAAGACTATATATTCAAGTCCACTAAATAAGCTGTGATGTCCTTCTCTTAAATCTCTGAGAGTCATTTCACTTTCAGAAATGTATCTTGTAAAACAAACAACATTAAAGATTTCCTTTTATCTAACATTTAAAAGGTAAAGTGTAGAAAAAGAAACGCCAGGTCATGGTGGAGTGGGTTTTTTTGGTGGGGGGGTGTTGGTTTTTTTCCAAGGAAGGCAGAAATTAACCACATACATGGTACTGTTTATAAAAGATTAGAAGTTCTCCTCCTTGGAGCATTTAACATAGATTTATCTTGACCTGAACTCCCATGTTTAAATACAGATTGGAAGGGAATGTTTTGGTGCACTCTGAGGTCAGTGTAACTCCCTTTGACATGACATAGTTAATATATCTACTTCAGCCAGATAAAGCCAGACAAACAGATCCTTTTCTGTCAGCCAAAAGACATATTTTCAGGAAAATAAGAAACAAATTTGGGCAAGCGATAGCGCCACCACCCGGAAAACCTGGAGGCACAAAAAGTGATGATGGTTTGTTTACTTAAAAAAAAAAAAAAAACAAAACAAACAAAACACAAAAAAACACACACACAAAAAACCCAGACCAAGAAACCCCTTAGTTTTTCCCTTTCTAAATTTGTATACAACTTTTGTGCTGAAAAATTAAAATTAAGCTAGGACTATACAAGTTATCAATGTGATAATGACCTCCTCTGGCCTGATTCACTGCCCACTCACCCTAACCCTCCCTTACTTTTACATATCCTCCAACATAATAAGCCTGCCACCACTAATGTTATAAAGTAGTAATTGTGCCTAATTGGTAGGGAGGTGACAGACCATTCTGGTAATGTTGTGAAACTGTAAGAAAGGAGGAGTGAGAACATTCACAGACCCAGCAGTAATTATCCACTAATTTGGCCTGTTTGTGTGGGGACAGCTCATTATAGCCCTTAAGAAACCTCAGAATAAAGAGAGAAAGTAGGTAGGAGGTAAGGTTAAATAATTAGTGTTCAGCAGATTTTTCTTTTTTTCTTTTTTTTTTTCTTTCTTTAATTCAAAGAGCAGGATTAGGGAGGGAGAAATGTGATGAGTGTAACAATTGGGAAGGGTGTAACATCACCTTCTAAGTGAATTTTACATATTCAAGAGCAAACACAAATAGTTTACAAAGCACTGTGGGAAAAATCATATATTTCAGTGATCCTCTTTAAGTAGGACAGTACTTAACAGTTTGAACTTTATGATGTCAATTTTATGCACTTCAGGTATTTTATGAAATTTAGATTGAAATGGATTGAAATGGATTTCTTAACTTTGGTTTTCTAGCTATTTTCTATTTTTATAGAATATCTTAATGTTTACTTCAATTCAAAGTGTAATTCCTTACATTTCTATTAAGAGTATATATCTGGATTTTTTAATCTAAATTGTTTCTTCAATATAAACTAGATAATGAATTAAACTTGAGATGTCACACATTAGATTTTAAAAGAAGGAGTAGTTTGGGAAAGGGGGAATCGCTATTTTCCCGGCACACAGAATTATACTGATTATCCTTTCCTGCTGAATAGGTTGGTGATAATTTATGAAAATGAACAAATATATATAAAATATCTCCAGCAATCTTCATTATCTCTCAGACCTATAATTTTCTTATGTAATTTCCAATCATTGAGGAAGTAATTCCTGAGACTGATCAACAGAAGTAAATAACGTGGTCTTTTTGAAAACCACTAAGCATTTTGAAAAATTGATTAGTTCTCAGCTAGTAAACTGTGAAAGTCTGAAACGGTCTTCAGAGAAAGGATACTAAATGTTAGCATCAGAAATACTAAAAATAAAAAGTCCATTGTTCTCATCTTTACATAGTTCTATGATCAAGCATCTTATTAGACCTCTATTTACATAACCAATATTACAGTTCAATTTCCTATTGGACTACCAAGGAAAAAATTAACAAGAATCTACATTACAAAGTGTTTCTTAATTTTCAGTCTAAATTGCCTTTTGCTCAGTTTTCTCATGTCCTTCTACAGCTCTCCCTCAATTCCTTTTCTTCTTTTTTTCTGTTCACATTTCAGATACTTTTGATTATGAATAGCTTTATTCTGGTTTTATTTATAGGAATTACTTGAATAAGAACTATAGAACTAAATGTTGCTTAATTTAGTTACCATTATAAATATTTTCTTCTGTAAACTATATCGCTAAGGACTAATTCTGATATGATTTAACTAGGACTGTCCATACCTTTAAAGTGTGAGGATACTGCATTTAGTTGTAAGGTTTCTGTTCAGTGTCTGAAATTAAAGTCATACTAAATGTTCACCTTCATGTAACTGCTTAGTGAATTTTTCCATCATTCAAAAGTTGTGTAGCTGTAATTATCTTAGTATTTACTGTACTGTTAACCTGAATCATACCAGGATTTGAACAAGAGAGAATTAGAGGCAAAAGAGGACATACAATACCTCTGTAGCTCTGAAAGTTGGAACCAGACCTTGTGTGTTGAATGAGTATTGACTCAGACTCTTAATTAAAATATTTTCTGCTCTTGCAAGCTATCTGGTAAAACCAGGGTGCTTTTGTTTTGGTGTTGGCAGTTACGAATAGAGAATGAAAGCTTCAGACCTGCCTTGTTCTGAGTAAATGTGTCTCCTTTTCTTTCCCCAGTGCCTCATCCTTCCAAGCCAGGGTTCCAGGAATCCTGTAGCTTGCTTATCCTATTATTGCTCTAGAGGGGAGGGATAGTTAATTGACCAAACCAGTTCAATCCTTGGCCTCTCTACTTATAACACCACTCAGTATGGCAGTTACTGCTCCGCTCGAGTTTTTGTTATTTTCTTTAAATACAGTCACTTGCTTTTCGGAGCAGAGTTGTTGCCTCATTCTGTATACATCACCAAACAGCCAACAGATGGTGATAATGTTCATTTTCTGCGCGTAACGGAATGTCCCTCAGCAGAAGGCCTGAAGAGAAATGGGGACCAGACAAGAATATAAAGTTGTTGCTTCTCTATCTTTACTGCTGCCAACACATTATTTTCTCAAATAAGACTGTACTGTTTAAGCAGAGAATATGTCATTGATTAATATAACCTGTTATTACTAAATGAATTGGCTTCTTCAGGAGTATTGAAAGGTTTTTTACGATAGAATTTGTTATGTGGTGTTCTTTACATGATGTTGTATATGTTACCTGCTTTTGTAATGTATGTCCTATCTACTCTCTTAATCTATTCACTTTCTTATGTGTGTTGCATAAGAATCTGGCTTTTTTCTCTTATGTATATGAGATATATGTATATATACATGTGATATAAGTATAGGAACTATGAAATAGATGAGCTATATATTGATTATAATGAAATCTGGTAAATGTGCATCTATTAAAGGAAAAAAAATATTTGATGTAATTATGGATTATGAGTGAGCATTGACACGACATTCTTCTTGTCCAGTTGAAGTTAAGGGAAAAAATTCAGAACCTGTGTCTACCTTTGTAAGAAAATGTTTTGTAGGGTGGTATCTTAATGACAATAAGAGACTGACTGAGAAGGACTGTAGAAACTTTAAATAGAAAATATTGAGAAATTAAGTTTGGTGGGTTTTTTTTGGTTGGTTGGTTGGTTGGTTTTTTTAACACAGGTTTTGGCTTTTGATGGTTTATGGCTGCCTTGAAAATTTTTCACTGTGTATATGGATCTTCCACAACACTTGAAATCTAGTTCATCATAAAAAGTTAATTGTAGAATCATATTGAAAAATATTTACAAATAAAAAAAAAGGAGAAAAATGTTCAGAAGGGAAAGAGCCTAATGCTTTTCCTAAGATCAATCCACTATGTGCACTGCTTTCATACAGGCTTTGCTGGTTCCTTTACAACTTGATGTACAGGATGCTTCTGTCTTCTCTCAAATGGGACAGGAGGGGTGTATTTCTGCTATTAAAGTTTCACAACATTTCTTCATACTTTTGAGAAAAATAAAAATAAAAATCCTTAGCTTTCACAGAAGATAACACACAAAGAAAGCTTTCTTAAGGAATGCCCAAGACAATTCAAAATTCATAAAAATATGGACATAGTTTATTTTGTGGAAAATTAAGGAAAATTGTCAGTCTTTTGCAATTCTGAAATAATTGTTCTATTTCTATTCATTTGCTAAAGATATGTTTACTGATCTTATTGTAGCCATTACTGAAGGGAAAGAGATGTGTAATTGTATGGGCCAAAAATCAGGACTCTGAGTATTCCCTGAAGCCTCATGAGCAAGTAACCTTCATTAATTTATCTATACTGAAATTTAATGCCAAATTTTCCACCTGTGCTATTTGGACATCCCTTCCCAACCTTTATCATATTGTGGAGTTCTCATTAAAGGCATCTATATTGAGTTTTCTACTTGCAAAATAGATTTTTTTTTCAAAGTAGTTTGTAAATTAATTTTCTTTTCTTTGGGGCTTTTACTTATGCCAGGTTATTGGAGAGGGATGCTGAGAAACAGGAGATCTTTGCCCTGAATATTCCTGGAAGTTTCGAGTACACTGCAGAAAGAAAAGAATAAGTGTGAACTCAACTTCATATTCTTCAGTATTGTAAAATCAGGTTCTGCTGTAGCCCATGTCTGAACTTCACACACATATTGCAAGAATAAATGCAATTACTATCATAGAGATTTCAGTTACCAATACCATGAGCTGTGAGTTTTGTAGAAAATTTCTGCATGGCAAACCTTGTAGCATAAAACACAAGTCATAGGTGGGCAAAAAGTAGTTCAGAGAGTGAGAAGATATCTGTACATATTCTGTGCACTTGCTACTTTTCCTTTTGGGTGCATATTTCCCAGAATTGTTATTTGATCTCACAAACACTGCAAGATCTCTAGAAAATTATAGTCATACACGTATTTCATATTCTATTTTTCATCAGTTTCTTTTTTAATCAACTTTTAATATGTTAGCTTTTATGTTAGTCTAATCAAATGTACTTGACTGTCTTGCATGATCTTGATGCTTTATGCCCCCATGCTCTGTAAAGGCCTTGAATTCCCCAAAACACATTGCATCAATGTAAAACATAACACTAACAGGCTGCTTTACAAAGGAGAATGACTATGATTCATCATGACAAATGTATCACACTTGGCAGATCAGGACTTTGAGCTGAAAGAGGGTATAAGGAAGAAAAAAAAAAAAAAAAAAAGGCACTTTTCAGGAAATTCACTGATATTTCTGGGGTTTTGAATTTTCTTCAATAAATGCCTGAGAAAAATCTGGGTTCCAATAATCACATTTTTATTTTAAAATAAATTGTCAAGAAAAAAAAAATCATTGACAGATTTACTCTTTACTTTGGAAAAAATCACACCTTTCAAACACAATATTCTTTTTCATAAGAAATATAATCAAAACAGAAAATTAATATTCTTTTAAAGCACATATGACTTGCCAATTAACAAAAATGTTTTAAAAAACCTAACATTGACACTTACAAATAACACTGCTTCATGTAATAAATCACAGTTACAGATGACTTCCAGAACTCTGGAGACTTCTGAAGAAAAGATGTGTACCTGTGTGATTTCCTGAGATTAGCTTAATCCAAACAGCAAAGGCAGGAAAGATTTTAGAAGTTGTTTGGAATATTCCTGCAAGGTAAGTGGAGAAAAGTGTTAGTTTTCAATCACCTGTAGAATGTGTTTTATTTAGAAAGGACTGAGTTGGAAAATAGGGACGTGGGATACAGCTGTATAATCAGTGAGCAGAAGGACACAAATTAGAGATGGTAATTTTTTTTTTTTTTTAAGTAGATTAGGAAAAACCAGCAAATATATAATGCTAATCCACTATTAGATGAAGCTGATAGGTATCTTTATAATAGAGAAAAAGCAGAAATATTCAATAAATATTTCTGGTTTATATTGGACAGAAAACATAGATAATGTATTCTTATCATATGAAAATGAATTTACTTTTCCTTTAAAGAATAATGGAGGATGTGAAAGCAGACGCCAAACTATATTTTAATAGAATGTCCATTTAACTTGTATTCAGATTTGTGAGTCTTAGAAAATGACAAAAAAACTAGAATATGGAAAGAATCTTAATCTTGTACTAACATTTAAGGAAGCATAAACCTTTTGATTTAAACATCCCTAGACCTGTTGAGCCAACACCATTCCTAGGGCAAAACAATGGAATACATAGTGTGAAACAAAAAGAACAAAAATAATGAGATATTAAAAGAGAGTAGTATGTCAACCAACATGGGCTTATGAAAAAATAATATTTTGGCTTTGTTATTGAGTTATCCACTGCATTTGACTACAAGAATGAAACATTATAAATCAAACATGGAGTATCATGTAGTTAACTGATTACAGTTTGGTTTACTGTTAAATGTATAAAATAATTGTGAACATAATTTTTTTTCTAAATATATTTGGTTTTGTTAGATCTCAGGTATTAGTTGATAGCCCAGTGTTATTTATTATTGTATTTACAATTAATGGATGAAAATACAAGATTATTTGTTTATATATTGCTGATGAAAGAAAGACTGGAAAAGTGGTAAATAGTAAAGATGACAGATGACAGAGACAAAGAACAATCTCTATGCATTGGAATACTAGATAGAAATAAATAATGTGCTTCAATGCATCCAAACAGAGGGTCTGCAGAGTTGATGGTCATGCCTAA
Source organism: Tyto alba (assembly GCF_018691265.1). Lineage (NCBI taxonomy): Eukaryota > Metazoa > Chordata > Aves > Strigiformes > Tytonidae > Tyto > Tyto alba. The sequence goes on along the minus strand of NW_024881275.1, from coordinate 2,838,768 downwards.
AGAAAGAGAGCTCATTCCTGGGAAGCGGTGACTGAAAATATGTGAAAGCAGTGGTGGGCTGTCAACTGGACAAGAGCTTGTAAAACCATGCATAGGCTGCAAAACCTGATGTTCCTCATGGCTCTATTGAGGAGGGAATGATAAGTAGTAATAATGAAGTAGTGTTTTTGTGATGTAGCTCATATAATCCTAAAATATCACCACCTAAATAATTCACTCACTTTATCCTGTGAGAGACTTGACAGCATAGTCACTGCTACCTATAAATCATTGGTGTCTCAGAGGAAATACAAAGTTTACATCACTTTAAGCATCTATTCTTTCTCCTGAAAAAGCCACTAAATCTCATTCAGGGCCTAATGCCACATGGTTAAGATACATGCAGGTGTTTGTCTAGGCTGGACTGGCCGTAAGCCTGGGACCTAAACAGCTAATAAACTACTTAATGGCAATACTTTCAGTAGTTTATCCAAGTCAAACGCAAATTAGTGCTGAAGAAAAAAAGTAAACACCAAAAAAAAACAAAAAAAAAGCAAAAGAACCCCAAACACACAAATTAATTAAAATTGACTTTTTAAAAGCAGTAGGGAAAATTTACATTTTGCATGTGTTATATTCTTTCCAGGGGTTAAAACTGTCTGAATCTGATTAATGAATTTTATTAACAAAACAATATTACATGTTTCAGACTAAATATTTAGAAATACTGTTTCTTACCAAAACTTCAAAAAAAAATAATAATTATAAAGAAAATATGAGAATATAACTTGAAGTTAATAATGTAGAACAATATATTGATTTTCTTTCTGTCTTCAGAATGTCCAGAGTCAAATTAATGGATAATTGTTCAGTGACTTTAAATCTAGTGTGGCCTTGTGAATATAGAATAACAATTAATTTATTATTTGACACTTGATTGTATAAATTAAAACTGGATTAGTCAAATAAGCCATGTGATATTGTTTTGGATGCAATATGAGTGAGCATAATGATGAGAGGTCTTGACCCAAAACTTTTGAAAGAAGACTGCCACAAACTAAAAAAAAAAATCAGAAGAAAAAGAAACTTGACTTTTGCTTCACCACACCTGGAATCTGAGATGTGATCTCAGCTTGATAACAAATATATTTGTGAAGAAAAAGTTGATTAAAAAAAAAAAAAAATAGGACGAAACATATTTTTAAGATGGTGGTAGTCTTTGATAGAAGTGCTAGTACTTGAAAAGAAATAACCAGACAAACAAAAAAGCAAAGAAACAAACAAACCCCCAAAACTAAATATACTAAGCATTATTTGATTGTTTTCTAGGTATTTTCTCTTAAATCACACATGAAGCAAAAAGCTACATATGTCTGATTATAGATAGCAATACCACAGCTGGATCCTCCAGGTCATATTTAATTATCTTCATACCTACATTCCAGAAAAAAAGGATTGAATGTAACGTCCCCTGCAGCTTTTGGTAAGCAGGGGCCTAATACATAAGCATACAGCAAGTGTATTACATTTACTAATCTGTAATTATCTTTCCTCACGACAAAACTATTTGACATGTAGTAAGTGGGTTCATGGGCAATTGCATCTTTAAGGGGTGTGGTTGTATCACTTTCTACCTCATTTAATCATCTGTGGTCATAGGAGCACTTTAAAAATACGAATTTAATATTCACCACCTTGGTGAGTCCAAGCATCAAAGCTAAGATATACATCCCCTAAACATTGATATGGAAAAGTTTCTGTACCATACATTCCTTTTTCTACTTTCTCTCTTTGAATTTCTAGTAAATAACTGTTAGGAGAGGGTTTTGTGAGATTTGCCTACAAAAAAAATTGTCTACAAATGTCTTACCAGTAAGTAAAATGCAGCAATACTGAATACTGTGGCAACATTGTGCCAGAGAGCTCAGGAGAAAGTATAGAGAGGGAACTGGAAAAGAGTTGAACTATTACCAAATATTTTGTGGAAAATGTACCTCTTTTGAGGTACTCTGCACTGCAAATGTGCCGGGCCATTGTCTTGTTGATAAATTTAAACCATTAAAGGGAGACATGAAAGTTTGGGCAAAGCAATAATGGCCATGGAGATTTGTTCTCTGATTTTGCCTCTAAAAGCATCATGTTCAGCAGTGCCAAAACAACTGCCCTCCAGCCAGACGTCTGCCCTCCACTGGAATCACCGGTAGCAAAAGTACCGTCAACATCCCACCACCGTGGGAGCTGCTCTGTCACCTTAAACCTCTGACATCAACCCTTTCTGCTTTAACAGGAGATGTGCCCACTGTAACACTCTCAGTCCAAGAAATAGGTGTTTGGGCTCACAAACCAGGTTTTGCTTCAAAGGAGACAGAAACCGGCATGACTGTTTGTTGTCAGAGTCTGATCCCTTGGACCTGCTGGTTCAAGCACAATTTTCTGAAACTGTCATCTTTATCTATTTTTTTGAAGTGTTGAAATGGTTTTCAATGGAATCTTTTACATGCTGGTGGTTCATTGATTTTTCCATTCAATTACAATAACCAAACAGGCAAGGAACAGTGGCTTAAGTGGAAATTCACTTTCACTGAATTTCTTCTTAGCAGATGACCAGAGAGTTCTGAGGACTTTGGTTAAGAAAATGAGAGATCTAAAAGAAACTGTTCTCCAAATATATATTAACTATTGGATAGCAGAGCTGCAATGTTAAAAAAAAAAAAAAACAACTCAGAGTCCAGAAAAGACTCACCAAATTTGTAGCACATAAAAGAGGAGGGACAGATTTCTCATACTCTGTCTAACTGTAATTAATATAATGAGTCATAGAAATGGAAATATAACCAGTGTGTTTACAGATATGAAGCCAGAATTCTTGTATGTTGGGTAAATTAAAATATTTCTGCCAGGAAGTGAAATGAGACCTACCAGCTGGAGAGACGCTGGGTAACAAGTAAATGGACAATTTGACTTTTTTTGTTATCTGCAAAAAATACTAATAATATTGAAAACTACATTTAAATACATTCTAGCAATATTTCTAGACTGTGCATGTAAAATATATATGGTCTAGAAATATGTTTATTGTATTATTTTGTATACATATGTTTATATTCACTTCTAAATATATGGGCAGTTCTATTCACCATCTTTTGTGGATATGGGAATAAGTCCCAGGATCTGCTTCTGGGTTTTGTATATCTTTTTATACTCAGCTTTGTAAACCATTTACCTGTCTATGTGGCTTCTTTCAGCCTTATTCTTGCTGTAATCAGCAAATCAGATCTTCTACAGGAAAATCCAGGTTTTGCAGAAAATGGTTAACTTTCCTGTTCATTGGTCCTGAGCCACTACACCCACACTGTAGTAGTGCTGCTTGAAGAAAAAACAACAGTTAGAGACAAGGAAAAAGACAGATTGTTGCCTTGCAATATCCTATGTCTTTTTTTCTCAAGAGAGTCCTTTCCCTGCAAGATTTTTTGCCAGTTTTTATCAGTAAATTTTACTTTATAGCAACTGTTCTTATAGGTTCAAGTAGGAGTTCATCTGTGGGATGCTTTTGATTTAGATATTTTTATTTTATGTCCCATTACAGAATTCCACTTTAAAGGCGATGGCCCAGAATCTGTCACAACTTGTTAAACAATATTTATTACTGCTGTTCCTCATACAGGTCAAATGACGGTATTCAAGTAGGGATGCTGCCCTATGAACAGACTTCTTAACCTAATTTTAATAAAACATTAACATAGCATAATATTT
>NW_024881275.1:2757536-2830036 GCF_018691265.1 Tyto alba | reverse complement strand
AACTGAATGATTCATCCTCACTATCCCTAATACAGTAGTGGAGTATGTGAAGATTTTTCTTTAATGCATGTGATTTTTTAGTGGTTTTTAGTATTCTGTATATACATAAACATATTTTAGGGTATTTTGTCTGTATACTTCAAAACTAAAAATATCACATAAAATGCTGAGTCCATCTTTATAAGCCACTTACACTGCAGATATAATTTGAAAATTGTAACTTAAACAGATTTTTAAATTTACAAACACATATTTAAATATAACAGTTTAAGGGAGAAAAGCAGATTTTTTTTTTTTTTATTCTGTAAATATCAGTCTCACAAAAACTGTTTTCCTATGATCCCTTGCTTATTTTTGTTAATGATTCAGAGCAAGTAAATGTAGTTAAAAAAGATTGTGTCCACGTAAGAATCAGTTTTATTTCTGTTCAGACAGATATAAAAGCATTGCCTATCATGGACACTGTACCACTTTTTTATCTCTCCGAATTGGTAAGGCCTGTATTTCTATTTTTTCTTATAGAGAAAGGATAGCTGTGTTTCAGAATAAATCCTGAAGGATTTTTCATTTTTCAGTAAGCAAAGAGTTAATTCTGTTATAATTCAGAGGAGTTCACATTTTGTGACTGAAGAACTTCTCTGCTCATTGAGAAAGGCATGTTAGCTTGTGCCAAAAAGGTTTGTCTTGCACTGCTTTGATCAGTTTACACCATTTAATAATCAAAACACTTTTGCTCCATCATTTAACAGACAACTTAATCAGCTGGGCTGTGATCTTCAGCTCAGCAACCAGATGAGACTCTCTTGATGTGGGCTTTGCCACTCTGATTTTTTTCCCTGCAGTAACTGAACATCTAGCTGACAACCACAAACACTTGTGCACAATTTAAAAAAAAAAAAAAAAAAAAAAAAAAAAAAGTTACATATTTTTAAGCTGCAAATGCACAGCTGTGAAATTCAAGAAAAAGCTGTACAATTTTCACTTGCAAATTTATGGATTCATGAAGTAACATCATTGTGGTTGGCGGATGATATGATTGCTGGCTCTTTTCCTATTCACCCTGCCGTTTCATACCTTTTCACTATTCTTGGGATCAAAACCACATTTTTATTCTTGGTTTATTTACCAGTAGCTAATCTTTAATTCTCATATAAAAATTAAAATGTAGAGGATAATATTTTTATTGTAATGTATTTCAATCTCATTTTGCATCCAATCTTGTAGGACTTTTACAACTTGTTTTTTTTAAATATAGTAATTCCCATTTTGCTTTTGATAGGGTGACAGGCAAACCTCTTTTCTTCCAAGAATTATTCTCTCTCATAAGATAAATACTATAAAGTCTGAAAATTAGTTTGGTTCACTTTTGTTTTCTGTACAAGTGTTGTCAGTGTGGTACTTTCTATTTATTAGTATCTTTTATATGACATCTGAGTTTTGGTTTTTTTTTTTTTTATAATTTAACTTAAAAATTAATTATGCTATGAAAAGTCCTAGAACGGTGCCAATTCTCACAATGCCAATTCTTGCTTATATCATATTTTTTCACACCCTGTTAGAAATAAGGAAGGTGAAAACTAGGATGTGAATGTTAATGCCCTGTAAAATTTGATAGTATCTGGAATCGTCACAACCAACACTTCTAAGGCATTTAATGTGTACTCACCTTTACTTAAGTTCAGTGCCACTGTCTCAATTTAGACCGGTTCAGGCTCTGGTTCACAGTTAAGTCTCCTTGCGAAGAGTCTAGCTGGAAAAGTTCAGAGAGGTCCTGAAAATACCCATAATTGGTAGATCTGCAGAGTCAGAGTAACACCGCTGTGAAAATCATGGGCAGTGACATTCAGCCCTTGACCTGAATAGTGTTTCCCAGTTCTGAGGTGATAGGACTCAAGGTATATTTCCCTTTACTCTTATAGCTTCCTGTAGCAGAGATATAGAAACCATTCACAAATATTAAGGATGATGTGGTAATTGACTTTCATGTTGTACCTTACAGTGTTCATCTTCTCTTTTTACACTATTAAATGCTGTGGCGTTTTTTCTTAAGCAATGTGGACAGTGTTGTCCCCACAGAGGGAGGAGAAAGGCACCATGGCTCGGGTGCCAGGGTGAACCATGGACCACAACCCCATCACTTCTGCAAAATATTCTGCATGACACTGGCATGTAGCATAATTCCTTGTACTGTAACAAACCATATGCAAAACAAAGCATATATTCAACACAATGAGTCACCTAGACGCTACTAAAACAGAGGCCATAAAAGAGCCAAAAATGTAAGCTTAACAGTAAGCCTTGATCTATCTCCTTACAGGCAGGGGTAAAACACATTTTAGCAGTTCTAGAGTTCAAAGAATGGTCCCTTTTGGTGAAGTGCAGCGCAATTTTTTTTTTTACACTTTTTTTTTTATATAGCACTTTCTCTAATGTGACCTGTGCATGTTAAAGGCCATAGCTAATTTAGCTATCCTTGTTGTTTTCCATGGGCAGTTACATAGCATACAAGGTACGCTACATAAAAAGGTTACCCTGGGTTCCTTCACTGCTGGATATAAATGTACATTATAATGCACTGAATAGGCTAATTAGGAATTAAACATTCCTTTAAAATCATTTTAAACTCAAATTATGCTGACAACTGAATTTTTTTTAGCTCTTTCCCTAATAGTTGTGTTAGACATTGAAGAGCTATGCTCCAAGTCTTGACACATTGTTCTGACTTATGCTCAATAGCAAAGCATGGCTCTAGGGAATAGTTTTGAACCAAAGTACCTGCTTGTGACAGGTGAACTCCAGTTCTCCTGGTTTTTAACTACAAGACCAGTATTCTTTTCCAGAGTTTTTGAACCCTTCCCCCGCCCTTTTTCCTGTAAAATCTGCAGACCCCCCAGGAGCTTAGTGCAGTAATAGAAAAGGTGACAACCTTACATCTAGCACATTTTTTTCCTGCACTTTGCTAGATGAGAATTAACTGACAAAATTATGAAAAGAATGTTGAGCAGTGGTGCTAAGTGAGCATCGGATGAAAAGTAGAGGTTAAATGGGTAAATAAAAACTGATTTTATGGCCATCTCCAATAATCCTATATATAATAATTCAGATGAAGATTAAAAGCACCAGCTGAAAACGTTTTCAGTGTCAGTGAAGTTAAAACATGTCAGCAGCGTTTTCTTCTGTGTATATTGTCTCACATGCAAGAAAGGATGGATTGAATTCATATCTGAACCAAGACAAGATTTTCCATCTGACCTCATTATGTGTTTCTCTGGAGTGCATCCCCAGTTTTCTGCCTGAACTAAAATGCGTGCAGAGAAAAGCGAATACAAAGCAGCTCTGCACTGCTGTTACCAAATCATTTTAATAAGACGGAGGTATTTATTGTTTTGCCACAGTCATATCTTAATTCTAAGAGTCATTAGCACACACTAGATCCCTTTGTTAAAGCAATCCTTGTAAGCGGAGGCGTGAACTAATGAGGGGCTTTATGCGTTCCAGCGCAGTTGGCAGCAGAGATGAAGTAACATTACAGTATATCAGAGAGATTTATACTGAGAACTCTTAATAGAAAGATTTTTGGGAACTCGGCCGTCATCTCCTTATAAATAATTAAAATTAACAAATTATCATTGTTATAATTCAGGCAGTTTTGCTTTCTGTCAGCATCCACAGTACAGTCAAGGTTATATTTCCTTTGTTGTAATTTGCAGGATTTTTCATCATCTCAGAATATTTGCCCTTTGTACCTGCAACCCCTTCAGAGGTCAATACCCATTGTAGATGCTGCTCTTGAGGTGACAGAATTTTTTAAGACTTAAACCTATTCCAGCTTTGCATAATGGTGATGTCATCAAGTTAAGTATTTTTGAAAAATTCATGTTTTCGTGTAACACAGAATAATACTTTCTGCTTCCACTGATGTGATACTGCAATAGCGCTCCCTTACCTTCACTTCACAGAACGTAAACAAAATGTTGAAACAATCCATTTCCAAACTGTGCATGTCTTTGTCTATACCTATATATTAAAATTACATTTTAAAGCTGTGAAATTTTGCTTGCCTCAGATGTGCTGGACTGCTACGATTAACGCTTAAATCAGATTAGAAAGGAACTATCAAATGGTAATTCTCCAGCAATCATGGCACACTGTAACTTGTTCATGAATTTTATTTTTTCCGACTATTTAATTGATATTACCAAGTGTGACTAATAAGACTGGAGAGAGTATTCAAAACCGCCTGGTTGATTTGTGAAACTCCATAGGTAGGGTCTTTATGTAACTCCACCCGGCTTTTCCTAAAATATGTAGGCCAGGAGCAGAATAACTTGTTCTTATATCTGTCGTGGTTTGAGCCTGGTCGGCAGCCAACCACAATGCAGCAGCTCTCTCTCCCTTCCCCTCCGGCAATGAGAAGGGACAGAGAGCCAGGCTTGGGGTTCGAGATAGGACTGGGATGGGGAAAAAATCCCCCTTTATGATCACGAGCAAAAGGCAGACTCGTTAGGGGAAGAAAAAAAAGAACATACATTTATTACAGACACTAACAACACATAACAGAGTAGGACAGTGATAAGCATTGCCACATCTTGAGCACACCTTCCCCCCACCCCTCCCTTCTTCCCGGGCTCAGCTCTGCTCCCGATATCTCTACCTCCTCCCCCAGTGGCGCAGGGGCAGGGAATGGGGGGTGCAGTCAGTGCTGCCACTGTCTTCATCTTCAGTGAGGGGAGTGTCCGGAATTTGTTCCTCCTGCTCCATCATGGTCCCCCTCTCACAGGAGACAGTCCTCCACAAACTTTCTCCAACATGAGTCCCTCCCACGGGCCGCAGCGTTCCCCACACTGCTCCATCGTGGGTCACTAACTTCCTCCGACTGGATTCCCTCCCACGGCTGCAGCCCTTCCCGAGCTGCTCCGGCGTGGGACACCCCCCGGTGCTGCAATCCTCCCAGCGCTGAATTACAGCAGTGGGGCTGCCTTTTCCTACAAGAACCTGGCCTTCTTCAGGCACAGCAATTTGATCAACCAGGCGGAATCCACAGGCCATAAATCAGTGTCTGCTCCACCGCAGATCTCCATGGGTGGCAGGGGGGGCCGCCCTGCCGTCTCCCCACAGGATACAGGGGGGTCTCTGCTCCGGCACACCTCCCCCCCTCCTTTCTTCCTCCGTTCCTCCACTGACCTTGGTGTTCACGCAGCTGCAGCAACTCCTCCTCACAAGTCCCACTGCCCGTCACCACGTCCCTTCTTAAATACATTATCGCAGAGGCACAGCCGATTGGCTCAGTTTTGGTGCAGAGGTGGAGCTGACTTGGAGCTGGGGGAGCTTCAAGAAGCTTCTCACAGGGGGCTGCCCCTATAGCCCCCCTCCCCTGCCACCAAAAAACCCACCACTCACTCAACCCAGGACAATATGTCAGAAGATATAAGTTATACGATACCTTCCAAATGCTTACTCTTCACCTAGCTAAGGTTTGTACTGGTGTAACTAGCTCAGTTTAAAACTTCCCTAATAAAATAACAATATTTGAATACAAAGCCACATCCAATTGCCTTAGGAGTCTGAGTCTCAATGACTTACAATGGATTTGTCTTCCTAGTGTTTAGCACATTTTTAAAATTTTTAAATTGTAGTCATATTAAAAAGTTATTAGAAAAGATTATTAGTGATAATAATATCCAGTGACAAGCTACAACAAGCCAGTAAATTAATATTTAAAAGCAAGGAAAATGTGGAAAGACATCTTAGAAGGAGGCAGAGAGGAAAAGTTTCACCCTGACAAATAAGTCTGTGAGATAGGTGCCCTCACTGGAAGGCACTCAACAAGATATAAGCAGGACCCATGAATTGTTAGATTTCAGATATAGGAAATAGGGAAGGTCACTTTGGGCTGAAAACAATCCAAGTATTCAAGTATTTGAAAAAGAAGAAAAATAGGTTTATTTAATTAGATAACCAATTGTTCCATGTACACTGTGGGCGGAGGGGAAGTCATAAGCCAAACCACAACCATACTACATATGGGAAGAGACTGTATCTCGAACTTTGATCATGATATGGAATCAGAATTTTTGCAGGAAACCATAACTGGGGAGTTGTTCTTAAGATGACAGAAGATTTCCTTCTTACATTAGGCAGGAAAGTCGTAATTATCAGAAAACTGAAGAAAACTGATTTTCCTGCTTTTCCTCAATGCTTATTAAAAAATAATAATTTTGAGCAAATTTTGCTGCTGTTTTAGTAGAAAGACTTATTAATTCCTTAGAAGACAAACTTCATGTTGAAGTTTCGAATAAGTGTGAAATGACCTAAGTGATCTAACGGAGCTACATTAGAGAAAAGGGTCAGAAATTTTGTTCTTTGTCATCAAGGTCCACCTAGTGAACAGCTGAAGAGACTGAAGCAGAAACTGCTTAGGTCCCACATGCACAGCTGCTATAGTGTTTAACACACATATCCTCTTATCCTAGTTTTAGGTAATGGCGATGTATTAAAGCATTTTCCATAGAACACAAATCAAGTGTATATTTTGTTAGAAATTCCCTTTTTTTTTGTCATGATTCCCAGTTAAGGGGATTAAAACCTCTGAAAAGGTGTGTGATTAGGCTGGTTGTCCTGAATTTGCAAATTCTGAGGTGAAGATGAACCTGAATCAAAATTTGGTCAGAGTACTTCCAAGGTCAAGGAACTTTTACCTCTACATAGATTAGGGTTTTTTTTTCAGTTTTCAGAATGAATAGCAGTCTCCTGTCTAACACTTTCCTTCTTTGAAGACTGTTGGGATTTTGATTTTTACTTCTGTTCTACAATTTACTTCATCTCATGCAAATGACTGAACTCCTGGCACATAAGTTATTTCTGGATTAGCATTGCTGTGTCTGATAAAATTGACACAGAAAAGATTCATCAATAATTGTAAGTAAGCAAATGTAATGTTTTCTCCCACATTTATGACATCACCCTTCGCATGAGTTGCAGTTGAAACACTGGGTGCTAAATCAGTGATTTGTTTCACCCTGAATGCATAAAATAATCCTTTTTATGAAACCAGTCTAAGTAATCAGTTCAGAAGTTTAGGAGCATACAGAGTCATCCTTATTGCTAAGGGTCTGTCAGCTCTTTAAAACCTTTTTTTTTCTCTATCCACAGACTGTATAACCTGAAAGCTAAAAAAATGCCTTTGGGCAAAAGCATGGTGGGGAAAAAAAAAAAAAAAAAACCTCATCTCAGAGCCAATTTTATTTTGTATGTTACCAGGAGTGCTTATGTCTCTCAACAGTATGTGATCTTAAAGTTCATACTGTGTGTGCTATGGTCCCAGTAGAGGTAGGTAAGGTGAGGACAGAGAAGCAAGACTAAATTTGAAATGTTCCTGCTTTTTTTTTCTGTTAAGACAGAGCTTTAACTTTATCATATGCCAGCATTTTTGTATTTATAGCTGTTGGCTAGGTTGGTGTTGTACAAGAAACCTTCTTCTCACTTCTATTAGGGGCGAGCAGGTTAAATTAGATGCATCAAAATGCATTGCAGCTCTACTTGGAGCCAAGGAGGCGCAGCAAAACAATAGCATGAGGGGAGTGAATGCTTATCAAGAGAAAGTTTACTTTCAGTGTTAAGAATTAATTTAGCCGAATTGGTGCAGTGAAAGTGGTAAACACAATCCCCCTTACTGTTGTTTGTCAGGGTGTATTATATCACCCTGGATTGCTTTGTCAATAATCTGCCTGGCCTGCAAGCTAGAAATCTAAGATTGCCAGGATGAGTGACAGGCTGGAGATAGCTGATAATTCTAAGGAATTGGAGGTGTAAAATCTTTAAGGACCATGTCTACAGTATAAATGCCAGGGTATCTCCACATCACTCTGTACTTACAAAGGCAACAGCATTGTTAATGGCAGCCTGTCTGTCCATCAAGTTTGCTACAGGAGGATTTATCCCTCTTTCACTCCTTATCTTCCGTTGCTGTGTTTATTTCTAAACCAGCTGCAGAATAAATTGCCTCTTGTCTTCACCTCCTACACTGAGTACAATGATATGTTCTGTAAAGCCTTAAACCATGGTGTTTTTCAAGCATTTCTTTTTCAGAACAGCAACTTCTAATTTTGTTTGTATACGAGTACACTCAGGCCTTTCCATTTTAGGCACTGTAAACACAGGTTGTTTGGGTTTTTTCCCCCTTTTTACTTTACTACTTTCAAGATTCATAAATCTGTTCTGTATTGCTAAGGTGTTTGAAATACAGAAGGGAAGACATAATAGAACCAGTTCAGCTGATTAATATGATGTGGATGTAATATGGCAAAAACAATTCTTTTGTAGAACACAAAATTTATTCAGAAAAGTGACTGTAAAGATATCCTGACATTTCATGTTTGTTGTGTCTCAGTGACTTCTTTCTCAAGTAGGTACTTTGTAAATAAAACAAATGTTTTTCTAGCTGTCAGCTTTGCCAGTGGAATATGAAAGTTACGCTACATAGGTGGTGGCCATGTAGTCATATTAAAGATTCCAGATTTGGTTAATTGGTCCATTGATTATGGCACAAGAGACACTATTAACATGTTTTCTCTTGCTTCTGTAATAAAAAGTGCTGAAACGTACTTTATAATCATAAGGCTAGTGAGGTCACAGGTTTTTTTAAGTAACATGTCATTTTCAAAATCACTTTTTATAGTAGCAGCTAGCATGCATACCAATCTGGAGAGAGTTCAGATAACTTTCACATCTGCCCAAAACAGGGGAAAAAAAAAAAAAAAAAAAAAAAAAAGCAACTAATTGGAAATGTTTGATTACATTATTTTGCCTACCTTTTTTGTATTTCCAGAGTTATGAAGTCTTCTATTTACTGTTCATGATCAGGTCAAAATTAGAAATTGAAGTACCAGAACACTGAGGATGATTTTGTCAAAAAAATCCTGGTCTAATCAGAAGCAAAGATTATCTCATGAAGATTTTTATTAGCAGATATCATTGATATTAATAAATTACAGTGGCCTGTTTGCTCACTTAAAACCTTTAAAAGACTAAATAATAGGCTCTGCAAAAAAAACAGAATTTGGCATTCCAGCGCAATGTAATGGCAATATTAAATTATATTTGTTTGTTAAATCTATTTGTCTAAGTTGTGCTAAGTAATCACAAATGATTTCTCTGTGTCATCTCAACACTCATGTATCCATGAACACCTGCATATATTATTCTGCTGTATTTTCTCATCAAATGAGAAATGGGATCTATCAATAAATCCCTTATTTACAGTTCCTAGAATGAGGAAAAAATAGTTACTTGACAGTTACAGAATGTTGAGATCAAACTCCTATTAGCCAGACATACACACAGAGGTGAGCCTTTTATTTCTTCTGAAGTTCATTATTGGACTCTGTAATCAGAATTTATTTCTGAGAAAACAGTCATGTATTTACGGGATGCAGAGTGAGGCAACAGTTAGATGAACCTTTTGAGACAGTGTAAGTTGTCACAGCAGCCAAAAAAAGCAGTCCTGTCCTCCCATAGCTCCTCATTTCCACCTCCGTACCATGTGGGTTCTTTCACAGATATTCTGCAGTCTTATAATGAACTGGATTGAGGAATTACATGAATTAACCTTGTGGTGGTTGCTGTTGCTGTTGTTAATTTTTATTACTATTACATAATAATAGCTTATTGCTTAATAATAATAATAACAACAAGCTAAAGGAATTTGTTATTCATTTTTTTGTTTGGTTTTCACACAGAACAATTCACAGACCTAGTTCAGCAAGTGGTTACAAAAACCCTTGTACCAGCCAAAAATGATGGTTTATGAAAGGGTAAGTAATAGATCAGCCAGAATCAGGGTCAAAGGCAAAGCTGCTTCTTTTGATGGTGGTCTCAGTTTATGCTGGTTTAAGTTGCTTATAGAACTGTATTCTAAAATGCCTGTAGCTCACTCTTTTATTCTAATTATAGTATTAGATAGTACCACAGGAGCTAGAGTGGGAATAGTTATCTTTTATATTTCATGGAGACATGAAAGAGATTCAACAAAAGGACAGTGTACCTGAAGGCCTGTATCAGTAACACCCTGAACATCAGTGTTTGATTTCATACCAGTCAATCATTTTTTCAGCAGTTGTGGTATGACCTACTGATAACATCATCACTGATGACGTCATGACAGTACTATCAAGTAACCAAGTAGCACGATTTAGTTAACCATTATGGAAAAGCAATTTGAAAGGCAAAGTGATGAATTTGTGAATCACACACAAAGTTCAATACTGACTCAGAAAAATGTTTATTTACCACAGCTATTCATGTATAACAGCAACTTAAATATTGCTTTGTAAGAGTACATCTCTTTGAGAATTCAGGCTAGAATAAAACATAGTAGTAATCCCATTAGAAGAGGAAGCATTTATATCTAGGATATATTTGTACCTAATGGTTTAAAGGTGTATGTTTATAAGAATTTACAGGCATATATAAAATTAATATAACATCTAAAGCATTTAACATCCCTCCATTCAAGATCATAGGTATAGTTAGCAAGGAAAATAACTGTTTTACTGTAGGTCTTATTTTGTTTAAACTGACCACTGAAAAGCCGATAGCTTATTTGTTGACACCCTCTCTTTTATCCAGAATAATTTCCACATTTTTTTGTAACTGGCATTTATCCTCTTCTTAAATGTGGTTTCCTGTACAAATGTGACTACATTCTTAGTGAGCTGAGCTTGGTCTCAGCAAACCATTCAGCAGTGTTAGTTGCTTGCAACTCTTTATTATAACTTTTTCTTGTTATTTCCTCTACTTGGCTATCGCATTTACCCTCCATCTGTCTCTCTGCAGAGGTTCGTGCATTGTGCAGCATCTGATACTCTTTTTCTTCAGAGCATGTATTTGTTACCTCTGCTGTGTGCCAGGACCTCCTCTTGATGTTGTGCCAATGACTGTAAGTCACATTTCCAAATGCAAAAATGTCTTGTCTTCAGATCATATCTCCTGCCTCTTCTCCCTGCTCATGATGCACCATGTAAGACAGGAGGTGAACTGTTCACAAGTATTGCTGAAGTTAAACCTAAGAGCTTCCCCAGACTTATAAATTCTTGATTCCAATTGCAGGATTCATAGTGACATCAGTTACAAGTAATACAGTTTTGGGGTTTTGTTGAAAATACCTCCTGACCCCATAACATATGTGTTATGGAAATAAAATGTGTGTCTTCTGTTATTAAGTCAAAATATAACCTGTATCTCATCAAATGTCTGATAAATAACATGATCTTCCATTGTATCTTCGTAAGAGAGAACCTATAAAAGGAACTGGTGAAGGAAAATTTCTTGGCAAAAACTCATTGGGCCAATGCACAACCTAGGTGCTTACGGTCATGCTGGGGAACAATACCAGCATCACAGCAGGACTGTATGTGTGTAAGTGTGCAGACATCAACAGCTCCCTGACAACTTTTGCTTTAGGGGAAAAGTGTGTGTATTTTCTCCCCTATATGTCTGGGAAGGCAGAGGGAATAGCGTTCACCCGGAGTTTTCACAGACTTTGAACTCTGTGCACAAGCCTCCCCAAGTCAGAGGATGCCTCAGAGGAGATATATTCACATCATTTTCCCTGCATATGTGGATCTGTAGGAAATGATTTTGACCTATGTTTTCACTTCAGTCAAAATTTAATAGATTACAGTGTTCAAGGAAAACTGCAAAAATGGCAACTATAAGGTTTATAGAAAGAAAGATGATGGTCATTTAGATAAAACTTCTGTATAACTGTTTTTATGTGAAATAAATTCCACCAGCTGAGTAAGTCTTTTGTGAGATATTTGACTCCAAAACAGAACAACCATCATCAGTCTAAGGAAGGGAAGCTGCAGATGAGGGCATTTATATGTAGCTGAGATCCAGATACAAGATGGATTTGAAGTGACATGTCTTTGAGCAGGCAAGTTATTAACAAGATTGTTCTTCATCGAGGACATTCAATAACGAGATCGTCTCTAACAAGATAATCTCACGTGAGAGATAAACTCAACATTTGTGCCATGATGAAACAGTCCAGAAAAATAATAAAATACTGAGGAAAAACTGTGAACAGATCAGTGTGAGAGCACTGAATAAAAGCAGATTCTAGCCCACTTTGTACCTGACTACCTGTGTTTTTGGTTTCTTCTTGTGCTTTTTGCTCAGACGCCTTCAGAGGGTGGCAGTTTTGGAGGAGATTCTATTGTTAAATAGCAAATGGAGACAGAGAATTAGGTTTGCAAGATGATAATGTTTGGAGACCGTACCAAAAGCTTTACTGATCAGAAACTTGCCTTTGCTGTAAAGTTTGTATGTACTTCCAAACAACATAATTTGTGTCTGCTGAAGCAACATCCTTGTGGTATAACTACATCTGTATTGGATTCTGCCACAGCAATCATTCTGAGAGCTAAATATCTATTGTATTTCTTATAGCAAGGGTTCCTGTTGTGGAAGTTATCTCTTTGCAAGTGCTGGGGAGGCAGGAAACCTGAAAACTGCCTTATGGATTAGCATTCTGTGACTTTTTCTAAACTATATGCAATTTCTGTGTCATAATGATGGTCAGTATCTGATGCTTTTGGAGGAAATAAAGCCTCTAATATTGTTATAACACAATGGATTTTTATGGGTTTGGATTTCATTATCAAAGCACTTTAAAACCATTAACAAAATCAATGATTCAAAGAGCCAAAAGAGGTAGTTAATCGTTGTTTCTCTGACACAGAGAAATCAGGTGCCTTGCCCAAGGCTGTAGAAGGAGTCAGTGTCAGAGCCAGAGTTACAGAAATCAGAATTTCTTATTTCCCAAGCTGTCTTTTTCTTTTTTTCTATCAAAATTTGAAACATATTCTCTTCTTCAGCAGGTAGTCAGTTTGTCATAAACATGAATATTGTTATCCCTTGTAATTTTATTCTAATGATGCTCTTCATAGAAATAATCCTTTAGAAATCAGTATTTGCCACTATACTGTCCTGTAGCAGGGAATGACACAGATGAATGATGTCTTTATGTAAGTCAATGAGAGAATAATGGGGAGGTATCGCTTCTTTATATGAGTGTACTTTAATTTATTTAAAGGAATGCATTATTATACGTTACTACAATTGCAACTACCATGCAACAATATTTTTCTCTTCCTGACAAATCCGACATTAACAGTTTCCTTTGTGTGTTTTGATTTTTTTTTTTCTTTTGTATCTTTTGTTAAAACAGAGAATGACTAGTATGGCTCTGGTCAACCCCATGGCAAAGAACACCGTTGCTAAAACAGTAGTGTATGTGTTCAGCAAAATTAATTATAAAATTGATTTAGGCATAGCTGGACAAATTAACTCACTTTTTTGCCCTTTTGGCTTTTTGTTGGATGCTGGTTTGCACGTGCTAATTTAGGTTTTAAATATGGTGCTTGAGGAGTGTGAGGAGGAGGAAGAAGCGTCCTTCCTTTGGCATGGCACACAGAAGTGGGTGCTTCCTCACTGTCCTCCGTGCAAGCTGTGCCTCAAAGCAGTGAGAGGCTGGAGACAGCAAATAAAAGGCAAGGCTGGTCAGCTACAGGGGGTGGAAAAAATCCAGAAAACCCAAGCATAATGCCACTAACAAATGGAGAGACAGAAATCTCATGGTGGAAAAATTATTGTGCTGGAAAATGCTGTTTTGACGAAATTTAAATGTTCTTTGGAAACATGCAGATTTTCTCGTATTTTCTGACAGAAACCCGGCAGGATTGCTGCCAGCTCACCCACCTCCCCAACAGCTTGCCTGGCAGCCCTGGGAGACCCAGCTCGCGTCAGGGCTCCCAGCGCTTCCAGGCTCCCCGCTGCAGATGCGAGAGGCTTGCAGGGGCCCTGGCTGCTGGTACTGCCAAGCACCCAGTTGTATGGCAGAGAGCCTGGCAGCAGGTTATCAGGGCTCTGGGCAAGCTGGGATGCCTTGTCGGTTTATGCTGAAATACCACAGCGACAGCACTGGGTTTGGTCTGGGCATTTTTGTTTGTTTTGGGGTTTTTTTTTGTTGTTTTTGGGGGCTTTTTTTTTTTTGTTTGTTTGTTTGTTTGTTTCAGGATTATTTTTTATTGTTGTTCCCCCCACACACACTCTCCCACCCTTAGATTCTCAGATAAAGTCTCAGGATTCTCATTCCCTGGGATTTATCTTTTCAATGCTGAAGTTTGACTCTGCTTTAGAGTTTCAGGCTTTCCTCCAGAGCTGGAAATCCAGGCTCTGATCCACCCTGAACCTCCTCACTTCTCCCCAGGAAATCTTTTCAGTATCCACCTGGGGAAAATCAGGCTCCTACCAAAGAGAAAAATGGCTGCATCTCAGTACAATGATTTATTTAAGAATCTCAGAGGGGCAGGGGGAGAGTATTACTAACAGGAAACATGCTTTGTGGGACTGTGATACCTCAGGATGAGAAAGCTACATTGCCCTGCCAAGAGTAAATATTTCTGTCATATTTTGGTTTTATCACTACATGTGTGTGGGTGGATGGAAGCAGCTCAACAGTTTTGTTGCTGTCATATTTTCTATTTTATGTTTATTTTTGTTTAAAACATTGGCACTGAGTTCAGAAGCCAGGAGGGGGAGACACCTAAGAGCAAGAGGTTCATTATATTGATCTTTTTAGGTTGCTTTTGTTCTTAGCTCTGTTGCTGTTGGGTTGGTCAGGACGGGAAAGTGTTGTTATGAGCTGCTGGGACGAGTCACAAAATTTTCAGCTGTAAAAGTCAAGACTTTGTTTTCAGTTGTAAACTCATAATAAATGAGAGCCAGGTGTTCAGTCTTTGATTTGGCCACTGCTCAGGGCTTGTTCCCTTTATTTTAGCTGTACAATGGCGAGATTGATTTGGCTATGGAGTCTGTATAATACCGTATACTGTATTTCCTTAGTTTCTTTCTCAATCATTAATAAATTCAAGAAATACGGGAAAATATATAAATAGCTGCCAAGTGCGAGGCAGATAGAGCCTCACTGAATGCAAAGTTATTCTAGTTTCAATATGTCTTTCTTTCACACTATCTCTCCTCTTTCGTCCTTTTCCCCTCACATTACCAGCCATCTGATTCTCCTACCCATAATATGCCTTTGTAGCTAACTCAAGGTTCTAATCATTCCTACTGAAAAGACTGAATATTGCTAATGGGATGATACTGGTCTCAGATTCCTGCCGCTCTCTCACCCATTAGAGGTTCCCAACATTGGGCAGGATTTTTATGAATCGGTCTCTGCAGCACATCTAAAGAGACCTTCTGGTAGCTGTATGTAGATATGAGGAGGAGACTAACCAAGCTTAATAGTCCTCTGTAGGAGAAACACACGGCAATACTTCGTCCACGTCTGAATCGCCCTTTGTGAGCCGCATTCCATGCAGAAACAAGCAGTGCTGCCAGTCACGCACAGCAGTCCTGCTGAAATCACCTTTTGCAGGTTATAGAAATGGTCTTCAGAGGTTCAGGATTTCTGGCTGTTACTGGAGGATTGCTAAAGCCCTGATTTCTCCTTGTCATCTCCTTGTCTTTGGGGGAGGCCTGAAATGGTAGCTGCCCTGGGAGGGTGTACACAGATTCATTGAGGAGCAAGAATCTGGAGCTGCCCAATCTTTCGGGAAGCAGGAAGACAGCCACATAATTTTTTCCAGCTGTGTTCACCTTGCCTATGTACATGGGGACTGGGCACGGTCTGAATTCATGTATAAGAGTCCATTAATATCAGGAGAACCACCCTCAAACATTCATCAACCTCAGTTTGCCTGGCCTCAAGCAAGGTATTACCACGTCAGTGAATTCCCATTATGTTATTTTAATCTAAACATTTTGTAAGACCAGTGCAGATTTTCTCATATCTGCAAAGCAAAAGAAGCCTGTGCTTGGAATATTAGTAAGAGTGTAAAGATAAAGATTTAGTTGCTCTGGCAGAGCCATGTGGAAAATCTTGCACAATGCCTCCCTAAGCTTTGCCTGGCTCTAGTTAATGTTATTAGTCTCCCACACACATGAGCATTAAATTCATTTATGAATATTTAAAATAAAAATAAAAATGTTGGCAGTTAAATAGGAGAAATTATTTGTCATCTACACATTTTGACATTAATCAAATAATAGAAGGGGGAGGAAAAGATAATAGAACAACAGAATGATGTTAGCAGATTTTTTTTCTTTTGTTTTCCTTCCTGCATCAAATTTCAAAACTTGCTGAACCTGTCCTCTTCATGCACCCTTCAGCTTCTCTCTTCCATTTACCTCTGCTAGCACTAAGAAAAAATATTTCTAAACTATTTCACAACGGCAGTTAATATTTCTTAGGACTGAAGTTTATTTCATTATACTGTCTGTTGGGGAAACCTCAGCATGAACACACCAAAGAGAAGACCCCTTCCCTGGACAGCAGTTTGTTTTAGTGAGTTGGGTTTTTTTGTCTGATTCTTGGTACTTCTGCCATCCCACCCCACAACTCCCTGATCTGTTTTCTAAGACTGAGCTCATCCCTTCAGCCTCTTTCTGTTCCTTAATTGTAATTTATTCATTTTCTTGCATGTTCGGCATTTTCAGTCCAACACTGTCTCTTCCGCCAAGCGTCCATATGACCCCAAGTGCAACCATGCAGTCACTATTTGACCTGGACATCCGTGTCAATTCCTGCATCCTGCTTGTGACCCCCCTCTGCGGTGGAGCTGCTGTAATTAAACTGACCACCTGATGCTTTTAGGAAGGGGCACAGACTGAAGGAAGGGTGGGACAGGAAAAAGGCAGTACTTTCTGGATCAAAACGAACTGAAAAAAAGTGAATCAGAATGAGATTTACAGCACATTTTTTCATAAGTTTTACTGCTTATACATTTCTTGCAGCAGTGTGGAAGTGAAATACAAAAAATGTTGCCAAGTGAAATTCCTAATGGATGCCTAAGAGAAGAATCTGTTCTTCTTCACTTTATATGATGCTAGGTTGTTTTATGTTTTTTTTTTCCTTCTTTTTTTTCTGTTACTGATGCTGTATGGGCTAAGATGATAAAAGAGATAATTTAAGGGCAAATCTACACCTGAAAAGTCAAAATCGTTGGCTTTCCCTTACAGAGAGGTCCCTGGGGAATATAATACAGGGAATCATGGGCAGTTTACCCATAGCTCTGATATGTATCTGTCTGGTATTAAAATATATATATTTTATATATATATATATATAAAACAAACAAACAAACAAACAAACAAACAAACAAACAAAACAAACAAACAAACAAACAAACAAACAAACAAACAAACAAACATCAGTTTTCCCTTAAAAGAAAAAAAAACAAAACAAGACAAACAAACAAAAAAACCTGCCTCACTGAGGAGCAAAGAGGGGAAGGCCAGAGTAGCTTGCTGATTTGCATGGTTGCCTGTTTGTTTTCTGATGACAGAGAAGTAGCCCTAAGTAATGGCTATTTAGTCACTGGAAAAAACTATCACATAGTCTTTTTTGTTCCACTTTATCCTATGATACCACCGTTTAGCAACCTCTTTCTTCTCTCTGAGGAAGAACAAAAGATGTAGAATGAGAATGCACTCTCTTACCTCTTACATACCACAACACTTAAACTTCCAGGCTTGTACAGACACATACCGAGTCGTTTCCTTCATAGCTGGAAACTATGCAATGTGATTTTCTTGGGACTGCACAAAGTACAGAAGCTTCTAACCAGACTGTTTGCTCATGTGTAACACCACATTTTGAGTGTCCATGTCACAGAATACAGCAAGGTGCCACACTCCAGTGGCCAGTCTACATTTAGTGGCCATGCAGCATCACCAGGCACAGCTCATCAGAAATTGTTATTTCTGAGAATGGGTGTATGGGGGAAGAGTATGCAACGCTATTGTCTCTGGTTTATGTTCTATCTTCAATCTTTCTTTGCTCTCCAAGATTTCCTCTTCATGCTATAATAAATACCTCTAGTTACGTATTTGGATTAATGTGTCCTATTGTTTGAAAAAGCATTAATCATTTCTCTTAAATAAGTGAAGCTAAAGATCCTTTCTACTTATTGTCAGTGGGGTCTGTATGGAGAATGTTTTCCTTTTAATAGCTCCTCAGTTTTATTTATTAAGATGTTTCTGTAGCAATACAGAAATGAGGAGGAAAAGCAAATTTTCACCAGTACGTTTTGAATGGTTTCATAAATCAAAATTTGTATAGCTATAAAATTGAGAAGGAATTAAAGTATGAAAGAATAAAAATAATTTTCAACAAATCGAAGTCATAACACAGTTGATGTATAAATATTTGAACCACTGAATGTATAAAAGCTTCTAATGAGATGACAGCAATATCGTCCATCTATCAGGGGCACACAAAATCGTAGAGTAATTTAGGTTCAGAAAGATCTCAGGAGGTCAGCTGGTCCAGTACCCTTCTCAAATGAGAGCCAACTTAGATCAGGTTCCTTAGAGACTTGTCCAATCAAGTTTTGATTAGTGCAAAGGATGGATATTCAACAACCTTTCAGGACAGCCTTACATCTAGATTAACATTTTATTATACATCCATGAGTGTGCTTTTGAAGTATATCTGTTAATCATTCCCACTTTCTGCACTTGGGTTTGCTTTGTGGAGTGGTCTTGGGGGCACAGACTGGGTTTCTATTCCCTGAAAACTAAATGGAAATCAGGCTTCAGGAGAACATCTAAATGACTCCCATCACTAAGAGGCATTCAATCCACAAATACAACCTAGACTTAGCCCAGACTGAGCTACTCTTATCTAGACCATACAAAATACACATCATGTGCAGCTTAGGTTCCCAGCACCAGGAGTTTCACATTATAGAACCTTCTCTGTTGAGCCACATTGCTATTTTCACCAATATAGGCCAATTTCTGTTGTAAATCTGGAGGAAAAAAAAAAAAAAAAAAAAAAAAAAAAAAGACACAAAGTTAATCCTGGGACAAGTCCCACTACCCAATTTGGTTCTTCAACTGTTCTGAATTCTGATTTCATAGTTACACTAACAATTAATTATGTAACTTTTTAAAGCAGATAACTATTGTGCCATTAACTTTCTTAGCTAGAAAGTAAAATATATGCAAAGTTACATAACAGGTTCTGTCCAGTCTAGGAATTTTATTATCCAGGATCCTTTATCTCCACCTTTATGCTTTCTATGTAGTGATACAAATCACACTTCAATTATTTGAGTTTTCTCACGCACATAAAGAAAAATAATGTCATTTACATGCCTAGCATTTCTGCATCTGTTGATGGCTTGGTAAGTTTGTTTTTCTTTTTTTTTTTTTTTTATCTTCATTGTGGTAATGAAAGCAAATTTAAGAAACAGAAATAATTTTTTTTATCTGGAGAGAAATGAGGGAGAAAATTGACCTGAAATGTCACAGTGGTTGCTTCACAATTTTTGAGCCTTCTGTGTATCAGATCAAAATGGATATGAACAATGATCATTGGAAGGAGCAATGCCATCACGGCTAGATTGAATCATTAAGATTTTTTTTTCAGAGGGTAAAATCTTTTGAGGGTGGGATGGGATGCTTTCAGGCAGAATGATGTTTCAGATCGTGCTACTGAGGAGAGTGAAGGGAGGATACTCTGGATGTTTTAAGTCCCTGAAAAGACTACATGGTCCTACAGCCTGCAGGCTACTAAACTAAAATGTGTGTGAGGAAAAATAAACTGTAAGGAAATAAAATACTCAATAAACTGGTATGACATGTCCGATTTCTGTGTTGTGTGGGGACTCTTGCACAGGAACTACTCTGATCAGTGGGTGTATTTGCTGTTCAACTCTTTACAGATACTTAGATACATTGGTAAAATGCATCCTTTCAATAATTTCTCTCTTTGGTAGAAAGGTGATCATCACAAATAATGAAAAGTAAAACAACATAAGTTTGAGCCGGAAAGTTCAATTTCTGTACTAGAGGTGAAAAGACCAAGCGATTTGTCTCCAGTGAAGATGCATGGTTTTAAGAGCAAATATAAAATTGTTACTGCATCAGATATGATTGAATTCATAAACTGAATGGGACCTAGTGCAGCAGGAAAGATAATATAGAAAGGAAGAAACAAACTAAACTAAAAGTAAGACAGTGGTAACACCAGTGATAATTGATCGGATGACAGGACAGTGATGGCTAAGATGGAAGTTAAACCATAAATTAATATATTTTCTTTTCAATCCAAGTATGTAAGTCCTTTTAATGTTAATGACAGATATACACTGAACACGAGAAAATGCTCCTTGAGGAAGCAGGGCAATTTCATTCTTAGTATATTTTATAGGACTGCTAGAAAAAGTGGAATAGGAAACACTATATATATGAAGAGCCCTGTAAAAGAGCCAAATCTTTGATAATGGAGGAAAATGATAACTAGGATTTTAAGGGTTTGGGAGCAGGTATTATGGACTGAAGAGGCAAGTTCTGAGAGCTTCCCTTTTCCAACTGGCATTAATTTTACTGGGTTCAGCTTTAGCCAGCTGCTCTTCATCCAGGTGCTGATTTTGGCTGGAGCATTAGGAGGATAAACGCTATATCCTGTAAAGCATGAAGGAGACTATTTGCATACTCTTTTATGTTTCCCAGAGAATTCAAAATATATGGTGGAAAATAATGACAGTATCATGTCAATCAACACACTAAGTGTCAGAAAATCTGCAGCGTCATTGGCTTTCTTTGTCAACAGAAGAACTCTTGACATTATGATCCAGTTGGTTCTTTGTTTGGCTGAATTATTTAGGAATGTTGTTTTGTAGCTAAATACCAAGAGTAACGAAACTCACTATACTTCCTGATCATCAGAGCTAGACTGTGGTTTCCACAATGAGCCTATGAAAAATCAAACATTACCTGAGAATTAATGTCTGACACCCCAAAAAAGGGGTCATTCATTTGAATATATTTTCAGGAGAAATGCAGTGATGCAGTTTATAGCTCAGTTGGCTCTCTGTTAATCTCCCTTCTACATTCCTTACTGAATTTATATTATTTTCTAAAACACGTACAAAAACTCTTATCAAGAATTCCTGTTTCTTAGTGAATATATACTTGAGCTTAAGACTGTCATCAGAACCGTGAGATAGTGTGTCTACTACAGAGTAGACATAACTGTCTCTGAAGCTTTTCATGAATACCCATTTGTGCTGTAATTGATCCATTTTAAGGACCTGACAAGGCTACCAAGAAAACAGAGTAGCGTACAGAACCCATCTGGGGTAACTAAACTGATAGATTCCAACTGATAATTGAGACAGTGGTAAATCAATCTGGACATGCATTTATCCGATAATACTACAGTTTTATTTAGGAAGAATAAAACTTTCCATGAGAGGTGTCCTCAAGATGATATTTTTGTTGGGTTTGTTGTTTTTCTTTTTCAAGCTCTATGTCTTTTCTATGACTCTGTGTATTACTCTGATGAGGGTACCTGGGCCTGATTACAGTGGTTTTCATACTTCCCTCAAATACTTCAATTTTTCATAAATCACAGTTTCCTAGAACCAAGTAGTTTCCTAAAAACCACACAGTGCTTGACATAAATCTCCCCTCATCATGCACATGATAGAAGGTGACAATGGTAAAGAAATTAAATGTCTATAAAGCTTCCAGTAAAGTCATGTGCCACCTATGTACGTAATAAATATCTGTCAGTCTTTGTTCAAACTCCAATGTTCAAAAACATTGTGAATTGTGAATTCTGTTGTGAATTGTCAATGGATTTTCATTGGAAATTGAAAAGTCAGTCTGTAGATTCTAAAGTAAATAATTTCACTTGTTGAGAACAGAGCAAACTGGGCAAGCAAGTAATGGAGTAGCTATAATGTAATAAAAGGTCTAGAGAAGTGATAATTGATGTCAGCAGGAAGATTCTCTGGTCACAGTCAAATATAGAAATAATATTTTGGGGAAGATATGTCAAGTTCTCAGCTTATTGTCCCTGGGTCCTTTATATGGTAGTTTCTGGGCACTGTTGCTCCATGAAAATGAAATTATAAATAAAATGCTCTGAATTCCCTTAACTATGGCTTTTTTGAAAATCTAAGTTGGTAATATTCTTTAAAGATCGTAATTATTAGACAGGGACACCTTAGGATGCCAGATTCCTACTGACAAACAGAAATTATATTTTTTAGGACAAAATTTAGTACAAGGCTTCCTGAGAGCAGTACAGCTGAAATCAGTAACAATAACATCACTGTTAATAGTGATAAATCCAGCCCTAGAATTTTCTAAAATAATTTGTTTCAGCAAATGAAGGAAATAGTGATTCGACAAGTTTATCCACTTAATCACAAAGTAACCTTATGTAAAATTTCTCTCATGGTCCCTACAGTGAATCTATCTGACTCATTTGTTCATTTTTCACTAGCACTGATCTATTTACCTATCTATATATTCTCATTTTCCAGTTGCCATACCTTAAACAGTATCTGCACAGTTTTTGCTGTGGAGAAGTACTATTATTGATAAATAAATATAAGTATAAAATGTACAGGAAAACAGCACATAGAATCTGAAAAATTTAGCCAGTTTTCTGAAGGGAAGAAAGCATCAAGTTGGGGGACTTAGCCTGTAAGTGTGAAATAATATGTGGTTAATGATTCAAAATCAAACATACACATTAAAGAAGAATCATGGTATAAGGACTAGCGAGAGATTTAACAAAGATTGTGAAAAATAATAATAATAAAATCTCTTTGGTACAAAGCCCATGACTGAGCAGTTGGTTGGTAGAAGTTCTAAAAGGTGTCACCAAGAGAGTGATGAGGACAGATCAGTAACAGCTACATATAAAACATCAGGTTTTTACCATCTTTCCATCTTACTTTAAAGATGATGTTTTGGGGGACAACTTAAATGATTTCCTGTTTTAAGAACATTGTGACAATTGTCTGAAATGTTTATAATGAACAACATGTTATTTTCAATGAAGATAAAATGCTGAGATGATAATACGGGGGGGGGGGGGGGAAATGAAGGAGCTTCATGAGGTGAGAAAAAGTAGTGGCATACAGTTTTTTACATTGAAGGGTGGCAAAGACTTTGGGAATTTAGTAGTAAAACTGGGAATTAAGGCAGAATTATTTAATAATGATAGAGTTGTAAGTATATGAAGCAAATTGCCAAGCTGGATCATCACAACAAACATTATACATAAATGCAAGAGACGGCTAGACATTTTTATGAAAGGAGAGGACACTGAAGGGTGTAGTGACAAAGAAAGAAACAGGCTCTTTGAGCCAAGTAGTTTCTTCCTGTCCAGCAAATCTTTATGTTCTTTAACATTTATTTTAATTATGATTCAGAGGCATTACCTCCATTTTCCTCAGTCTGTTAAAATTAGCTGGATTTTTCTTCATTTTTCCAGTTACTGATGTAAGGTATCTCCAAGCTCAATTACATTATCTTAATATCTCTGTAAGAGCACCATCACCACTGCTGAGGGCTAGAAATTTAGTGTCCCTTAAAGAAAATATATCTTAGGTTGTGTCCCTGGAAGATGCCTGTGATAAACTGTTATACCAAAAGCCTTGATAAACTGCTGTATTTTGCAAGATGGATTTTTTTTTTTTTTTTTTTTGTACAAGAGAAACTTGACATATTTTCTGTAGATGCTGCTGATAGCTGCCTTCCATTGGGATAGAAACTTCTTGCAACACAGTTTGCTGATGCAGTCCCTTCACTGTTATAGTGGAAAAAGGGGCAGTTTGGAACAGGATTTTCAAATGCTGATCTCAAT
The DNA here is from genome assembly GCF_018691265.1 of Tyto alba. NCBI lineage: Eukaryota > Metazoa > Chordata > Aves > Strigiformes > Tytonidae > Tyto > Tyto alba. Next base: position 2,806,293 of record NW_024881275.1, on the reverse strand, counting down.
GTGACTTAAGGGCTTTCATAAATTCTTTAAGATCTCATACCTTTCCGCATCAACATTCAATTGTTCCAGATCAAGAGGCACATTTTCTCTCTCCTTGAGGATCATGTTAGAAAAGTGTTTCAAAATACATTCATGATTTAAACCCAGGAAATTTTGAATAGTTTCAGACATCATCATCCCAAGTGCTTCTTATAGTTCAGGTAGTTTCAGAGTTGTTTTTTAATTTCATTGACTATCTTCTCTGTTTTATCCAGCCTGTGCTTATAAGAGATGTATGTAGAACTTAACTAAATTCCAATTTTTTTAAGATTTCCAATGTAATGTAGGAGTTTGGAAATTAAGAGTTTCTTCTAAGCAATGGATATAACTAACTAGACTATGTAAAATTTCCTGCTTTTATAGAAGGTTTTGTCTATTATTTGTTTAATGGTAAGAGGCTAAAGAACTCAGTAGTCTTCCATTTCCAGAAGATATTTAACTATTTCTTTTCTGATAGCATTTGTTATAATTTTTGAATAATAGACAAGAATATGCTTGGTCATATTAGTAAAGGCAGACTTCTGATAGACTCCAGTGATGACATCATAAGTACACCAACAGATCTAACAAAATGTAATGAAAAATATCTCTCCTAAAATAAGTGAGCAAATACAATAGAAGCTACTATTCATGTCATATTACCAACTTTCTGTACTTCTTATTAGGACCTTGTCTAAATCATGAGGAAAGATGACAGATTTCACACATTAGTCATGGTAAAATGGTAAATTTCACAATTAGTCATAGACTATTAGAAAATGATCTAGAAATCTAGCTAAAGTCAGTTTTATCATTAAAGAGCTACTTAATGCTGTCTTTTTTTCATAATGAACTTGAATGTAGGCATAGAATTTCACCTTATAATCAATACTTGAATTTTTAATTTCAATATCAAAGTACAACTTTTTCAAACATTTTTTGATACTTCTTTCTGAAAACAAATTTAATTTTTCCTATATATATGCCAGTTTGCAACAGTGCCAGAAGTCCAATTACTGTATTAAAATTGGCAGTCTTTCATCTTGTAACAAAATACATAATACTAAATTTGGACACTTACTGCAGTTTTGTTTATACCTGACCTTAAAAAAAGCCCTGAATTTTACACTTACATATCATACTGGTTTTGAAATGACCCTAAAAATTTATAGTTATTTCATCAGTTCTGTTCAGAAGCAACGGTTTCCTAGCCTTCGATTTACTTTACCGTTTGTGTCACTAGCTCATTTATTGTCCAATCTATAATTTGGAAAGATCAAAAACTATTGACCTTCAGCATCTTTTTTTAGTGAATCGACTGTGCCAATGACATTCACTGAAAGATGTAACAGAACATCTTTTTCAACCTCCTTCTTTACCTTGGATCATGACGATCATTTTTTCAGCTCATCCTTCCTGACAGTTTGGGTCTGTGCCATCTATTTATGACAGCCTTGGTTAGTATCATTATGTGTATGTACACATAATTTTAAGAAACATGATGCAATTTTGGTTGGTTCAGTTTTCAGACAGTGAAGACCTACAAGGATCTAAAGAGTAATCAGACTTTTCTATTCCAGCTGCAGAGAGCTTCATAGGTTGACATATAGAGAAACATAAAGCAAATGTACACCACTCGGTTTGTTCTCCTGTGAAAATCTGGGACTACTCATTACTGAGTACTTCTTTCTAGTACATTTCTAAATATCTACAGCAGCTACACCTTGTCATGTGCTGTTGTATTTCCTAGGTATTGTTCTTGTTTTCAAAATTGTGTTTAGTTTAGTTTGAGTGTATGATATCTAAAAAGAATTATAGTAAAGTTTTCACTGACCCTAAATAAGAGTAATATTGGATGCCCATCTCAATTTCAACTGAGGTTTATTTTGCAGCACGTACATTTATAACTGCCAATAGAAGTAGTAGATTGTATGAATGGATTATGAATGATCACAAAGATATTTGGATAGCTATTGATGGGACAAATGACATTACTGTTGGCTCACATGTCCTCCCCTTTAGGGTATGAATCTCACTTGCGAGAATTTTCACAGAGATCTGAAAACCAAAACATTTTAGGGATTTTAAATTTCTTTCCATCATATTTGGATAGCAACTAAATTTTATGTATGCTAAAAGTTTTAAAACTCCATTAGACTTGGAAAAAACATGGAAAAGGAAAACAAACAAACAAACAAAACCCAAAAAACACAAAAACAAACAAACAAACAAAAAACAATGAGGCAATGAGGTATGGGGTTGGGTTGTTTTATTTTGCCTTTTGCTTTTGCAAAAGAATTAAAGACCTTTGCACAGAACTTGAACAACTCATCACTGAGTCAGTAACATTAGTGAAACTGTTAATTCATGTTGTAATCCTTCTAAATCATGATATGTGTTGTGCAGACCATACTTGTAATTTCTTGAAACTGGATTGTATGGATTTTAACATTTTTGTTTGAATCAATTTATAAACCCATTACAAATACTGTGCAAGTCATAAGATAAGGGTGAGATAAGGGAAGATTTGAAGTGAGACTCTCAGACTGAGACTGGGAACTACAGAACATGTACTTGTTCAGGACCACCATGTTTCTGTCTGAAATTACAGAAATATGTGCACGTGCACGTTATCTTATACACGCTGGCAGTTCAATATCTTCAGGAAACATCAGATGTATTTGTAAAGACAAGGTTTTCACTGCAACGTACCGTGCTTATACAAATCACCTGTTCAGCACTTGTGCAGCAAAATTCAGTGTTCCCTGGTAAGAGGAGACTTGCTGTGCCAGTGCTGAGCAATTAACCTGAGCACATATTATCGAAACGTCTGGTGCTTCCATGTGTCTGGCAGTCAGTAACTGCAAGTAAGACATCGTGCATCTGGAAATCCACAATAAATTCAGGCAGGTTTCAGCTTCTCCCATCAGAAAATTTTACACTGAAAAAAGGTTATCCCTGAGGAAGCCCTGGAGTCAGTTACAGCTAAGCAATTAAAAGAAAATCTGAGCTGACTCAGTTTGTGAGACGTTCTGATTTAGGAATCTAAATTATGACATAAAATATCATTCGTTCACCTGTTAATGTATTCAGTAAGAGAATTTGTAGTGATTACAACATATACCCCAAACAGACTGAAGGATCTTCACTTCAGTCATCAAACTGATGTTTGCTAGTGCTATTGTCCAAGAAAAGAAGAAAATAAATTAAATAAACTTAAATTGTAAATAGTAATCCATACAAATACAGTGAAAAAATCCTTTACAGAAGTTGATTTTCTTGTAATCTTTCTTTGCATTTTGCTTAGGTTAGAGGCAGGGAGAATGGTCTGTCATCTTCTAGTTTCATTCAAAACAAATAAATCTCTCTGATCTTTTATTTCTGATGCATCACTGACCAAACCTATCCATTCTATTGTCTCTATTTTTCATAAATTTTTGGTTTTTTTCTTGAATATTTCCCAGAGTATGGATTGGTGATCAGTGCTGCAAAAGAGGCCAAAACCAATTGACTCTGTTGGAGGGCAGGACTCCATACTTGCAGATACAATAAATGTTAAACAGTAGCCAGTGCTATATTATATACATTTTTATAACCTTAGATTAAGTGCTAAATACCAGTTCATGTTTCATTAAGGGTGGAAGCAGTAGTCCACTAACTCTCTCCATCTTTCTGTCATTGATCTTGTAGCCAAATAAGAAAATAATTTACATTAACACTCTTTTTAATGTTTACAGTGTAACTTTTCTATTTTTATCCTGTGTCATGAAATTTTCTCACTTGTGCTCTAAGTTATGTTGCAACAATAAATTCTGGTTTAGAGTGAATTAGAATGATGTCAGAATGGTACCAAGGGTTAAAATTATTTTTAAAGTTGTCTAAGAAACTGAATAAAGTAATATTTCCTACAGCATTGAGAAAAAAAAAAAATATGACAATTAATTGAATGTAAATGTATGTAACCTAATGTGAAGCACTGTAATTCCAGGAGACTACTTTTCCCATTGACTAGAATTTAATTTGCTACATGGTGTATTTCCACTGCAGTGGCATTCTCTGATCAGTTTCAGATGATAAATTTGCAAATTGAAAAAGAAAAAAATTACATCTTTGCATTTTGAGAATCAAATTATCACAAGTATGTCTGATGGCAGTAGTTAGAAAGTTACACTAGAGTAGTCTTTGAAATCATAAATGCTTTTCTTTTATAATCAAGAGTAATTATCATGTAGTAATTACCACTTTTTAAAATATATATATGGCATCTCTAGTAGATCTCTTTTGAGATTCTGCTCTTTTCATGTGACTTAAAAACATCTATCAGTATAAAACATGAATCCTGTTGCTTGTTCAAGAGCTTCTTGCTAAGATTTTACAAGAGAAAATACTCAAGTTTTTAATTTTGGATAAAAATTTCATTTTTACTGTATCTGTTCCATTTCTCATCCAAATATTTTCCCCTTTCCCTGGATACTATATACATCTACTTTCCCTTGTTATTTACCAGTAGTTCACTAGTAAACACTTTGGGGGAAAGAAGGGTGTGGAGGGAAGAAAAGAAATAGTTAATGAAAAAAAATCACAACTATTTCATAGACTGTTTTCCCCAGGTTGTGCCCTGGAGTAAGTTGATGACACAAGGCTTCTGGTCTGAGTGCCAGAAATTGAATATGTATGACTTGTTTGGGTCATCTGTTGTCTGAGGCAGAAGTCTTATTTTTCTTTTAAATTTGTTTGCACCTTACAAAGGCTTGGTTGGCTGTGATTAGGGATCTGCATCCCAACTTAGTAATCACCTTTAGTATCCTCTTATATTCTTATAAAGAAAAAATTTCAGATTCATTTAGCCATTTAAAACATTATTAAGTTTATATAGGTGTATGCATGTGCATATGATATTAAAATGTCAAATGAACAAGGAATGTGCATCCTCCCTTTTAAAATCTTCCCAAAATTTCTCTATTTCTTTTGTGTTGGAGGGCTAGCTGTTTTATTTTAACTGGAGGAATCAAGCCTAGCATGCAGCAGAAAGGCAAAGGAAGAGCAAGACAATGCCTCGACAGAATTAAAAAGGAAGGAAAAAAAAAAAAAAAAAAAAAAAAAGCACGAAAGATGACTTTTTCATACCAATGCTGGAATAGGCTTTACTACCTTAGGGCATTAATTACTGTTTTAAGATATGGTCTTCACATAGGAGCTGCAGTAGCAGCAATAATTGTTATTGGCAATTTCTTCACAATCAAAAGTTTCTACCTCAGCTTAATCACAGGGGGGTTAGCCTTAGCAGCTAAATTCAACTGAAAGGAAGAGGAAGCACCCCAGAAAATCTACTTTAAAAAGAGAAGAGGGAGAACCACTGCTCTCCTCCAACTCAGACAAATCCTCATGTCCCTCAGTAGCAGACTTCTCATTTCTCCAAAGTAACAGAGTTGCTTAAAAAATAAAAATAAACAAAGCAAAAGAAGCAATCAATCAAAAATATCCTTAGCTGATGGAACCTGACCCTAACACAAACCAATCTGTTCCTCACCTGCCCCTGAAGGTCAGGGTTGAGGTGGGGGCCAGTGTTCATTGTTGCTGTCTAGCTTCTACCTGGTCTGTGGATAAATATATTCTCCAGAGCTGTCAATCAGCAATTTCTCATACACTCTGAATTCACACAAAAATAGCCCAGCAGTTGTGGAGCACACAGGAGAAAAGATGCTTTGCCCAGCTGTGTTACTTTCAAATACATCTCCTAAGATGATGATAAAATCATCAGATATAATGGATTATTAAAGATGAATCATTCAATTGTTCCATTTTCTCTGAAGATTAATAGTGTCTATTTTTATAGTGATTTTTTTTTTTAATTTCTTTTTCTCTGTTTTCTGTAAAATGGTGGCAGTGTTCGTCATTTAATGCCCAAACAGGATGAAAAACTGTGGCCTGATATTTGCCAGCTCGGGCTTTCCACATGCAAAATCTGCAATGTGCTGTAGTAGATCATTGATCTAACTTCCCTTGTTTTTTACTTCCTGTTTGCACACTAATAAGAAGAGAAATATCCCAGTGGGTGTTTGAACAGCTTGAGCTTTGTTGACCTGGGAACTATTTTTCAGTGATCTAAGCATTAGCTTGGGGTTTAAACATTTCTCTAGTTTCAGTTTCAACATCCCTTGTAGACCTCCAAGTCTTTGTTTTCATCAGTTACTCTTGTTAGATACTTGGCTGCTGAACGGGCTTTTGAATATTTTTTTCAGGGTGCTGGTGGCAAAAATAAAAAGGGGAAGAAGGAATTAATGCTATTGTATTGTACTTTACAGTGGCATGTGGCAGTCTATGCTTAAATATTCTCCTCACAATGTCTGATAATGTTTATACTGCAAATGTTATGCCAAATAGTGAGATTTTTTGTTGTTTTTAATTTGTATTTGTATTCAGGGTTTTTTCTGCATAGTATGTAGTTTGGTAGAAAATATTCCAGGTTTGTCATCAATTTACACAAAGCAAGGTTTGGGAAAAATAAAATTAGTGGCAGGGGGAAAAAATATTCCTAAACTATTGTTTATCATACAGTGGCACAGGTAATAAATTATCATGAAATCAGAGTTTCTACATGCAGGATAATTCAAATCACCTGCTCCTTGCCAAATACCTGCCACAACCAAGAACTCAAACAAAGCCCTTATGAATAGATATCAGTTAGACACTGGGAAACTGGTAAATTATTAAGCTGCATGCTATCTAAAATGTTAAATCAAACTAGTTTTAAATCCTCTTGGGAGTTCAAAAAGTCTGTTGATTTTTTTTTTTTTCCTTTCTTTCTTCTTTGTCTGAAGTGTGAGTCTCTTGTTCATCCAGGACTACCTTGTTTTCCTTTTCCTTCCATCAGTTCCCACAGGGTTTACTCATCTGAGACCAGGAGGTGATAAAACCAGGACCAGGACTAGAATCTTCTGTTTCCTAGTGCATTTTTTTATTCTTATGTCTCCCTCATTGTGATTTGTGTGCAATGAGCTTCAAAGAGTTGGCTATTCTTAAAGTATTGACTAATTTTCCTGTAAATGCAAATGGAAAAAGACCAGCCAGCTTGTCTGCTTCTGCCTGACAGAAATCTGATGTCACCAATGAGCAACAAAAGCAGAAAATTACTCTTTGGGATCAGATCTAGCAGTGAATCTATGAGATGGAAAACTCTTCAGGGAGATGAATAGCGTATTTGCAATTTTTGTGGCCTTCTGTGGCAAACCTGGCGAAGGACCTTGTCGCTCCCTCGTCGTTCGTTCTCATCCCTCTGCCATGTGGGGTGACACGGAAGACCTCACATTATAAATCATATAATTGAAATAAACCCACTAAAACAAAATAGATATTTTTGGAGGGTTAATCTGGGGCCATTTCACTAATGTGATTTACCGAGCAGCACCACACAGCTGCATCAGCATGGTATGGGGAGCGAGGAGTGAAAAGGAATGAAAGCTTGGTCTGCACATCTCCAGATTTGTGTTTGCTGCTAAAGATCCCATGTTTTCTGACTAACTGTTTCCTTTCAGAAGGAAAGCAACTCTAGCATGGTCACGGCAGGCTCAGTTAATCCAACTGCACACAAGGGATGAGGGGAAGAAGAGGAGTTCAAGGAAAACAGGAGCTTGTGGAAGGATGGAAGTGAGGGCTGGGAAATTTTAGTTTTGCTAACAATTCTGTTGTGGCTTTTGCACATGAACTTTAGAAAATCAGTTGTAATTAAACTTCCTCTCTGTAAAATAATGTAGCAGGGGGAAAAAAAAAATGAAGCAGATGCTTTCTTTGTTCAATATGGCTAGTTAAAGGGGACTAGAGCTGTTACTGTTTCATGTTGACTGTGAGTGGGTGGTACTCATTAAAAAAAAAAAAAAAAAAAAAAAAAAAACCAAGAAAGAAAGATATAGTTAGGAAAGATTAGAAATGGACTAAAGCTGTCATTGATTATTTTATATAACAAAACTTCAAGTGCTTATCACACTAATAGCAGATGAGCATGCCCGATATGTATCCATTACTGAACTTTTGCATATCAAGAGTTCTTGCTTCAAAAATTCAGTTACAACTGGCTTTGGCATCACTAAATAGGGAGAGAGAGCAGTTCTTTTATTTGTTTCTGGATTGTGATAAAGCTTGAGAATGGTTAGAGAATAGAGTAACTCAGATTAATGACGTACAAATGTAGGCTATTTTTGAACTCATTCGAACACTGTTGATTTAATATCCAGACCTACAAACTCTGTCTTTGATGTATTTCTTAATCAACGTAATGTTGATAATAAAGTATTGATTCTGGGTTTGTTTGTCTCTTAAGACTAAAAATAAGAAACACAATGGGAAAATAACCCACATATGTTATAAAAATGCAGAGTGGGTAAACAAAGAAAAATAGGTTAAGCTTGTGGCAAAAAGGATCAGACAGAAAGGAGAGATAAATACTCTAATGAAAATGTAGATACCATACATATGCATGCCACCTAGTTGTGCCAGTTCAGATTTGGTGAGTGTGTTGCTTCTTCTAGTTTTTATAGATATTATGGACTTCCTTTAAACTAGAAAAAACATGGGTTTGATTTAATCTCTCTCAAACAACAAATAACCAAAACAATAGTTTTAATTAGGAGAAAAAAAGATGACAAGCAGGCAAGGCCAAGAAATAGTGGAGAGGTTCTAAAAAGCACAATCTCTGTAACTTGGAAGAAGAGGAAAAAAATCTAAATCTACGTGCTGGTTTATTGTATAAAACAAATTTCTGAATTACTGGCTCACCCATTTGCTGTGTCAACTATCAGGAGGAATCCAGAATCTCTTCAGTGAATGCAGGAGTAACCGGAATTAGATCATCCCCTTCTCTGTCAAAGCCCAGACACTACAGGGGCCTACAAATAGAAAACTTTCCCTCAGTCCATCAGTGTGATGTCTCACAATCTCCTGCTGCTGCATGGATGCCATTTCATTTACCCGAAGGACCATTTTGCAGGGAGTGTCACTTGTGAAGGCCAGATGCTCCTTACATAGCACACTATTCTGATGTTTCATCATCTGTGTTATAATGAGTTTTTCGTTAATTTACTAAGAAATGGAGAATCAGGGTACTGAGACTGTGGACACCATTGTATATACTAACCTATACACATATGCAACTCTCATGCCTTAAAATTTCCCATGTTATGTTTTGTGTCTCTGCTTTTGTGTCTTGGATCACATTATACATTTAAGCTCTAGCGTTAGGACAGATATTCCGCTACACCTTCTGGGACTGCTTTCCTTTTTGCTGATATTTAATGGAAGAGGTGCTTAATTTATGTAGATTACTGACTTCTTCCACTGCACGAATGTACTTTGCCCTAGTGCCTGAATACCAAAATCCCACATGAATGCGTTATTGGTTTGCTAGCTGCTTGATATTGTCAGCCTACATAAAACCTGTGACTTTTCTTAAGAGTCCTGTTTCCTGGATTCATGTTATTAGAGGAGCAGTACAGCTTTCATGTTAAAAAAAAAAAAAAAAAAAAAAAAAAGTCCCTAAGCCAATCTTGAGGTTTTAAAGTGCTGGGAATGCAGTATGACTTCAACAGGTATTCAGCATTACGCATCTTTTCATGATATTTTTTATTTTATTTCTGAAATAGGAACATAATGAGTATTCTAGAGTACTCCAAAGTGTTTTAACAAAAAGCAGAGTGTCACTGTTGCATAATATCCTCTAAAATAATTCAGGCTCTGATTATTTTTTTAAAATCTATACCTTAAAAATCTTCTAAAAAAAAACAATTATTTACAATTATAACAAACAATTATAACCGACAATTTACCTTGACATATTTGAGTCATGCCTAATTATGGATGTAAAATTATGAGGGCAGACCTCTACATCTAGACAGAGTACCATTGATCTCACAGAGTAGTGCTACATGAAAAATTATAATTAATTTTTTTTATCCCTTCACTTCCATGATTCCAAATTTTTTCTGAGTTCTCCCCACTTCTGTTTTCTTTGAGTTTGAGCCTAAGAACTCATATTTATGCCAGTGTTGATGTAAATAATTATTATCTTTTGCAAACCAGGCTTAATGCATTTAAAGCAGAATCAGATAAGATTAAATCTGCACTGAATCTTCACGAACCTCAGATCTCTGAGTATGTCAAATTTGATCACAGAACATATTATCAGTAGAATAATATCTCAACGGTAGATTTATTTTTTTGTTGGCTTTCTGAATTGTGTAAGTTTCCAGGAGTTCATATATTTCAAGGTTAACTTGTGGTCACACTGTTTCTTTTTAGGCAAATAAGATGGAATATAACCCAATCTGTTTGAAGAAAGTGAGATTGCTGCTCCTTTATTTTTCTTCCTTCTTTTTTTTTTTTTTTTTTTTTTTTTTTATCAACACAATTGTTTCTGCTCATTGGTGTCTCCCTCCCACTCTTTTAGCAGCTGCTTTACTGTGACAACTTACCTCCAGCAAAGTGGGAAGATGAGCAGCTGCTTGCAGAACCAAAGCCAATCTTCTGCCTGGGATCAGTTGGCAAGGATTTCTGTGAAAGAAGCGAGGATGCAGTAAATGATATGTGCTGAATTAATTGTACCTACTACCAGCCTGTCTCCAAAACTTGCTGGGAAATGTATCCATCCATTTGTGCAACAGCAACAACAACAACAACAAAAATGACTCCCTAATCATCTTTGAAGGTTAAAGAGATTTAACAAATCAGATCAGTCTATTCATGGGAACTATAGCAGGGCTGATGAGTTTTTTTAAAAATTCAAATTACATTTATTTCTTTTCAAATTGCTCTCAATCAGGTTTTTCAGTAAGGATGTGTGTATGTGTGCGATTTCTTGGTGTGAGGGAAGGGCTTTATTTATTTATTTACTGATACCATGGTGTTTTGGAGGTTGAGTCATCTGGTGATTCACTCTTTTCAGCTGCATAAAAAAAAAAAAAATAATATTGCAGAGGACTAAGCTGACATCCTGGAATATTTGTTCTTTTAGACCTCCAGGTACAAGAAGGTTGTTACAAATACCTTAGTTCCTATGACACAAATGGTTTGTGTTACTTCCACCCAGGAGGTGGGAATGTAAAGATCCCCTTTCTTGATGCTCTTGTGCTTGGTCTGAACTTAAATACTGCATGTTTGCCAAAAAAACAAAATACTGCTGTACACACTGCAGTATGCACACAGAGTTGCTGTGAATGATCAGGGCTTTAGACAGGAGTTAATTAAATGCAAACCAAGGAAGAGACTAATTTTCTTCTTTTTCAGAAAAACTTTGAACTTCCTAGAGTAGCATTTCAAAAGAGTATGTGGGAAGCACAATTGTTGTCTAGGGAAAGCTAATCAAGTTGAGGATCATGGGAGAGATTTTCTAGGAGCTGTTAAGAAAACCCATTTCTTGTGTGAGCAATGATGTTAACAATGTTGTCTACCAGAAGACAGACATTGTTTTACTGGTATTCTTGCCCTTTCTAATTCAGGAATTTGTTATTTGGTCACCATATGAAAATGCTGCATGCTGTGCACTCCTGAGATAGGTGTTGGATCTGACGGTTCAGGAGATCATTCTCAACAGTGTTTTCCTCCTCTTACCTTGCATTTCCAGCCAGAGATGGGGAGGATCAGTAGAACATGATATTATCAAAGTAGGGAGAGACACACAGAATGTGGGCATTTGTGACTGTGTTAATATAACTAGAAAATCACTGATTCTCTGCCCAGGAGCATAAAGACTGTGAAGAAATACCTATTTGATTTCTGCAAGCTTATTTTGGATTGCATTCTTTCCCAGCCCAAGCCTTGAGGGCATCCCTGTTTTACTATTATAGGATTTTTTGATTCCCACTGCTGCATGATAGATAAAGAGCCTCATTTTCCTGTAGTCGTAACCTGCAGAAGCAAGGTGGTTAAGCTGCCCTCACGGCCATCTTCTGAATGGAGAGCAAGCCAGTAATCTATCCTCGAAGATTTGGGGACAGATTAAGCTGTAGAGAGATATCAGATCATCTCTTCTTACACAAAATCCTGACTTAGATCCAGTTGAATGAGGAGCGTCTAGATCTTATTACACCAAGGCTGGGTGTAGATCTTGCAGAAAAAGGTGTGTTGAGTTGCTTTGTTTTGTTTTTCTCTTCCTTTATGTACAGCATTAGGGGGAAATGATGTTCTGCTTCCTATCTGTGTGACGCAGTTACATCATTAACACCTGTGGGGTTGTGTTTTGGCTCCTCAGGAGGTCAGAGGGTGAGTTGCCAACTGTTGGAGGAAACTTCTTCCCCTCTGACTTGTTGGGTTTGGGAACAGGAGAAGGCACTGGTCTGGAGGCCAGGCAGAGCAGCTGCTACTGCAGCAGTTGGCAGCAGTCAGTATGGGTGATTTACATGTTCAACCATACAAAATCAGCTGAAAATTATTTAGCTGAATTCAGATGGCCAAATAATGTTAGTGTTTGCATTGCTCAGCATTTTCTTTTCATTCTGTTCCCTACTGTCTAGCTGCAAAATATCCTATGGGTTAGAGGATGGCACATAGAAGACTGGGTTTCAGAAACAACAACAAAAAGGGATCTCTTTCAAATGCTGGGCTAGAAGTCATTTGTCACAAAGGGATTTGAATTTAGTTTTCAAAGATGTTTGTATTCTAGCCACAAAGGTTCCTTCAATAATTCTGGCAGTGATACACAGACAAGGTTATTTTAAGACAAAAATATTTTTTTAATTCCTGAAATTTTGGAGAAGAAAAAAGAAAAAAAAAAAAAAAGGAAATTTGGAATTCATTTTGTAACATTGGCAATAGGCTAAAAAATATTTTTTGTTTTGTTGTCAATCATAATATTGGTTTTGCATCTGCATGTGATATAATCCTTTCAAAAGAAATGCAATATAGCAGTGCCATGCCATTTTTAAGTCTTCATGTCTATGTTGGCCTTGAGACTGGATAAACATGCCACTTCCCATTGTGTGACCACTATTTTTGACAGTGAAGTGAGTTATCACCGAATGTTAATGCCTCTCATGTTCTCTTCATTATACATGCTCATTTTCATGACAAAGAGTGTAAAGGGAACAGAAAATGGTGCAAAATTAATACGTTCTCCTGACAATCTGGAGACAGCATTGCATGATCTTACACAGAAGGCACAGCTGGGGACTTTGACAACTGCAAGTGCACAGCTGCTTCTTCTACAAAGTTCAAAAGATTTTCCATGTAGTTTTGTTCACATATATGCACGGGTTTATCTGTGTGTCTGTATGGACATTCTGTATAAGGTAACCAGGATACATTTTCAGTCTAAACTACATTTGATTTTAAGCCTAAACTACATCTCTCCTCCAGGTTTTGGCTTGTAAAATTTTCTAAACCTTATGGAGCATGCCTGAGAGAAGAAGTAGGATCAAAGGATGCATAGATGATAGTGTAGGGCATGAGCTAGTCTCGTATTTTCTATTCTACTGGGTCATATTGTTATTATCATCATCATCATTGTCCACTGGCAGCTGATACTGGCATTGTTAATGTATTTTTTATTTATGTTTTAAGTTCTAAAGAACAGTCCTGATTAGGCAGCTAGCACATTAAACTTTACCATCACTTTTACATCCCCAAATTCTAACAGTATTTTCCCGTGCAAAAAGTTGTATAGGAGAAAGCCAAGAACAAAATAAATTGTAGTTTTGTACTTATCCTTTGGAAATAAAGACCCTGATCTGCAGATGTACTGGTCTATGTACTGGTCTTTTGCCATTCAAAATCCTGGACCGTATTACTGGATAAATTACAAGAAGATGTACTTAGCTAACACACTGTGAAATAACTTTTTTCATTCTCTCAGTGTTTCAGAAATTTCCTGGTCCATATATATCTGTAAAAGAAAAAAAAAAAAAAAAACAAAAAAAAAAAAAACAAAAAAAAAAACCAACAACAATAAAATCATCTAAACCCCATAATAATCACAAGTTTTCATGACTGAGATCTGCTAGTAGAAGTTCTCTTGCCCTGGGCAGACATTTCAGGATTGCTTTCGAGAAGAAAAGATTGGAAAAACAAGAGTCTTTCCTATTTTCAGAGCCTTACATCTCTGATGCAGATCTGCAAAACTAGCTAATCCAGAACAGCTGAATGGATTCCTGCAGTCAGCTGAGCTTGGGATTTCCCCGAAGAGCCTGCTATATGCATTTCTCAAGGTACTGTTACAGATGAATTTATAGATAATGCCAGCAGCCCCTAATACTTATTGTAAAAGTAAAAATATGTTCTTCATTTTAAGGATGTTTAATATTATTTTTTAGAAAAAGTAGATGATCAAAGAGCTCTGGAGATTCCTGATATTGTCTGTTTTTTTCTAAAGAAACCAAATGATATTGAATTCTAGAATATAAACTGTTCTTTATATTTGTGGAAAATTTTCAGCTTGGATCAAGTGTACACTTTTAATGTGTATAAATTCAGCTACAGATGTGTTAAATAGCAAAAACATGGGTCTAGACTGTAGTTTTTCTGCAGAACTTCCATAGTCTTTAACAAAAGTGGATGGACAACAACTCAAGAGTGAAATCCAGTTTTAGATGAGATTAAGTTATTCTGCAGCTATTAATGACTGTGATTTAATTTCTGTGTGCCACATAGTGTGGTGACACTTTATGAAGACCTTAGAGTCTGTGTAGATCGCAAGTTCATAACGTCAGAGTGAAGAGGGTAGATGGTGTTATGAAATAGTGTTGCTCCTTCACAAATAATGGGAATCTTTCCTCTAAAGCGAGACAGAAGATGAGTCACAAGGAACTTTAGTGTGTATAGAGTATCAGGAAAAGAAAAAAAAAAAAAAAATATATAGTATAGGTACGGTAAGATTAGGATTTACCAGGAGTGTTTCAAGGGAGAGTTAAATTGAAGGAATAAAGGAAAGAATTTCTAGTTTGGGTCAATATCCTCCAAGCAGCAGGGAAAATTTTTCTGGGCTATAGAGAGAAATCTTAATCACAGTCTCCTTTCTTCCATTTCTATCATTAAACACCTTTTTAAAAGATATTAAGAATTTGATAAATTACAGTGTGTTTTGTTGTCCTAATTTATACCTCCCTCCAGCAAAAGGTGAATTTGTTAAACAGTAAAAAAATCAAAGACACAAGTTTTAAATTGTCTCAGAGCCAAATGAAGAAGACAAAAAATGTTCTCTTTGTGACCCAAAAGGACAAGCAGTAGGTCAAAGACATTGTTTTGCATAGAATTGAAGGGAAAGGGAATAGCTGACTGAGAGCTTGTGATCAGTAAACTGTAGCATGTTGATTCATAATGCCACAGCAGACTTCAGATGATGACATCTTCAGAAAACGAAAGCCAAAGAGAAAAAATGGCAAGAAAAGATAAGGAACCATGACACAAAATGATAGCTCTGAAGAGACAAGAGCTACACACTGGCCTCACACAATGTGGAGAATAAAACATGAAGATGAGTTAAAGTAATATAGTGCATTCCAAATATATCTGTAGTCTATTTAGTAAATCAGAAAATCACAGAGATACGGTCAGAAGAGTCTAATAGAAAGATATACTTTGATTTTATAAACCAACTTCTAAAACTTTTTTCTAAAAGTGTTTGGTTTTATGGTTAGTGGGGTGAGACAGAGGTGTGTGTGGGTTTGTTCGTTTTTTTTTGTAATACTCTGATGATTGCCTTAGACTTCCTGGGTGAATGTGTTACCACAGAAATGTAATATATGTGGTCCGTATGGTTTCATGCATTATGTGTGTGGGTTGTGGTTGTTGCTTGAGTTCCCATGATTATTTAGTGAGGAAGTTGCCTATAATTCCTGGCAGCATGGTAGTTTATCCATTACTTTAAAGAACAGCTCATATTTCAAAATGTTTTTTCTAAGATCATTACAAAAATAAGAAACAAATGGCAAGGATATCAGCTCTTGTTACCAATCGCCCAGCGAATGTAAAAACACTAAAAATAGCCACAGGAAGCTATAATTTCAATGACAAATCATAGAGCTGTTTACTTAGTGTGCTAAGTAATATATTTTTGATCAAAGATAAACAGTTTTAAAAGTTACATTTGTTTTGTTGCAAAGGAAAAAGGAAATTGCTATTCCCTGCAGGCTGATGTACCTTGTAAAGCAATCTGTCTTCAAACCCAGAATGAAAGAGAGCCAAAAAAAAAAATCTCTGAATTACATGACGAGGCCCTTGAGATGCTGCTCGTTGCTCTCTGCTGTTGAGGACCACAGATGTCTCATATTGTGGGTCATATTGAGCATTTTCTGGACTTTTTTTTTTTTTTTTTTTTTAAATATATTATGAAACAATTTAGATTTGTACATGTCAGGTGGTTACAGCTGTTTGAATATTCAGTACTGTCCACTCACTACAGATCCATTTCAGTAAAAGATATTTCTTTAAAATTTTCATATAATCTTAAGCATGTGCCCAGATTCCTTACTGAATAAACATTGATAGAAATTAGCAAGCATTTTACTAGACTTGCACTTCTAGGATAAACCCTTTGAATCAGAATTTCTGGGAAATTTGAACTTCTGGCTTCTATTCTTAGGAAAAAATCCAGTAGTTACACTCCACTGGAGATGTTAAGATAATTACTATTCCTATTTTAATTTTAGTGGGAGAATCTGTAGGTCTGTTTGGTTTTATAGCACAAAACTTGCCAAACTGTGAGAAGGGAGGTAAATGTGTCCTCCAATATCTTTGTTCTTTCTTTGGCCTGAAGCTTCTTCACTCTCAAGGCTGATTATAATAAAACCCATAGCTCAAAATGTTTGTGCCCTAGAATATGAGGATCCCTTCGTAATATCCTTCCCTTGTCCCATCCTGGTTATTAGCCCATCCTGCAGAACTAAATTTTGAATTATGTATTTTTGGAGTATTTTTACAGATATCTTCTACAAGGTCTGTGCTGAGAGGTGGTGCTATGTCTCCTGGGAAAGGATTTGTAGAGCTTCTTTACAATTTTCTCTCTCCTTTTGAAACATAACCTTTAAATGACTTTTGTCTTCTGATTCCCAAATTACAAATATGGTGAATGAAAGATAATTGTGTGTAAGGACTATCAAAATGTAACACAGGGAATTTGGGATTTGTGAAAGCACATGGTTGGCTTTAAATTCACTACAACCATAGTGAACACAGTGACCTAAGCACATTAGAAACTTTCCTAAAACAAAATTAATCCTAGTAAGACACTGCTTGCTTCAACAGTGTTGGGAAAAGTTGGATTTGTAGTTTAGGCCGAGGTCATACACTATAGCAGTAAAGAAGAAAAGTATTCTGTTTTCTTAATTTTGAAAAAGACGTCATTATGCCTTGGGAAGTATTACAATATTTTAGTAATCAGCTGCAATGCTCATTAGTCTGCCTATTATATCTGAAGCACTTGTATTTGTTGAAGTAGCAGCAGCTGAGATAAAAGAAATTTGAAAGTGAAATCATTATAAATTTGAGTCAGTGCCTTTTTCAAACTGGAAGCTTGCAATATTACCCTTAATGAGCTGATGCCCCAAACTCCAAAAATGGATTCATATTTTCTAACCTCTTTTGAACTTCTTATTAGAAATTACTTTATGATCTGAATTTATGAAGAGATACTATTTTGTGTTTACTGACTTCTTTCTTCTAAAAAAAGGGAGGGATGGGGAAAGTTACTAACTAGTTCATAAAACAAACTTCACTTCTCAAAGTAGAATACAAATCACTTGATAGAGGAGAAATTAAGCTGAGGTAAACTTACATTGATATAAACGGAACAACAGTTTTATGGCCAAATAAATTTAAATTAATTTCTGTCGGTTGAACCTATATGCATTCTCAGAGTGTTATACTTTAAAATGAAATAAGAATTTGGTTATTTAAAAATAGCAACTGGAAAGGAAAAGGTGGAGGCTTGCATATCTTATGAACTAATCCTGGGAGGAGTACAGATGGAAGACTGCTTAAGGCAAAGCAGCTCATCTGCATATGGCAGATTTCAGGAATTGGGCCTGGATTAATCAGGGCCAAACATGGAAGGAATTTGCTCAGAAATTGTTTATGTTTTCTTTCAAATAATTGAGCAAGTAATATTATAAAGGACATAACTATTAGTTTAATTATTAATTAATGGATTTCCTTTTATTACAAATCATTTGATTACCTTTGTGTACATAATGAACAGAAATACATGACAGGTAAACACTTGTATTTTAGAACCAGAGTGTAAGTAAAGCATCACTCTTAATTAACAATTCGAAAGTGATATGTAGTGCTGTAGGAAAAGTACCAGATCACAAGAAATAAAAACATTTATGTTTTAATAGTTGCCTTTTGGTGACCTCAACTATGCTAATTTGTCTTTGATGATGTATGACAGGTTCTGTCAGTTACATGGTCAACCCATTCATCATTTAAAGAAAAACATTTTTGTAACAATAACCCTGGATGTTTTCAAGAATAACTTTGTTCATGCAAGTCTTACAGCTTTTGTGTAAGTATCACCCAACAGCCCCAAATTACATGACTGTTCTGGACCAAAGGCTAGGATGATATAAGGAGAATTCCAGTTAAATAATTTTAACACTTGTTTTGAAGATTTATTTCCACATGTACAAATAATTCAGTATGTAGGTCTACATTTTAATCACAGTGCTACTTACTTTTTATAGAAAGTATTAATCCTTGCAGAAGATTGGCTTTTTATCCTGGATAAAAACCTGTAGAAGAGACTACAGAAAACCAAAGACTGCGAAGTTGCTGAAAATTGTACATCCAGGGTTGCTAAACTGACAATATACATGAAAAGGACTTCTTTTTATTGTTTTCAACTCTAGCTGCTCTTTGTAAAAAGTAGAAATAATTTCCAATTTAAAAAATAAAATCCAAAACAAAATTTTGTCTTTGGAGATGAGTAAGACACGGAAGGTCTGTGTTGGCATGTGACTGTGTAAAGAACTGTGAAACTCTACAGCTGGGCTTCATCTTACCGAACTTGAGCCAAGAGTTAGGCCTTTGACCTCAGCTGATGGCCCTCAGTTCTTTAGACAAAAGTGGAGAGAAATCAGCCCTTAAAGACAGCGCTTCCCCTGCGCGTTTAGAGGTGCCTATCTCTCCTCAGCAGCTATGAAACTGAAATAAGTAATTTAAATTAAACACAGGCAAAATGAATCCTATTGCAGGTCAGAGTAATTTGCTTGGATTATAGTTGACATTTCCATTTTCACTTTGGTGATATTCTTTATTTACTTCTGTATTTAGAGGACGTGGCACACTTTTCCAAGACATATTTTTCTTCTGTAGATAGATTAAGTGACTTTTAGCACCAAAGTTTGGCAGATTGTGATAAAAAAATTCTATTTTGACATACATGGGCACATTGACAGATTCAGATCTCCACCCAAAACCTCTTTATGACTACTTTATATAACAGCATTTGATAAAAATCCCACTGACCTCACACAGCATCTTCTCACAGTTTTGGAAGGGACCTTCCTGCTAAAAAGATTGTTATTTCAGGTAGAGTTGGTATTGCTTCTTCTTGGTGAAACCTGCTTCTTTTTGTTACCGCAAATCAGGAATGAAGCCTCAAGACCTAGAGACAAACATACCACTTTCCTCTCTTCCTGCTCAGTTCACCCGACTAACAGTACATGAGAAACAAAACAATGTCTCCTGACTTTTCCCATGACTGATGTATAACCCAAATCCTGATAGTTTATTATCTGAATTGGCACTTGCCATGTTTGTAAGCACATGATGAGTTACCATACGGTGCTGTTCAACACTGCTCATACTACTTATTCTAAATGGACTTAATAAAGGATCTCCATTGGTAACTTTTAGTAAGTACTGTCTTCTTAACAACATGTGCCATATAATAAAAAATGTTGTTACTAATATAAAAATTATCCAAGCACTTTTCCCATCTAAATGCAGTATTTGATTGATTAAATAAAACCGCTTATTGTTTCTCTCAAAGGGAATTTCCTGCTATGTTTCAGGACACATCTTTGGCTAATGCTGATTATGTATTTTAATGTTTATATCTAGTTTTAACCCGAGTGTTTGCTGGGTGGAAAATAAATTCTGATTTCATTTAAATGGCTTTGATTTTATTGAACTTATTCTTTGTGAAGAAATCTAGAATTACAGATGTTTTTCAGATACTGCACTCAGTTTTCTTGCTGATGTCTTTGTCATGAATTTTTCTCCAAAGTGTGATACCTGCCAGGAAGATCACATGAGAGGAGGGATTTTTTTATAATGCTTTTTTTTTAAAAAAAAAAAAAATCCTCTGTCCATAAATGAGAACCAAAGATAAAATGGTTCATGACTTCCTCTTATTTGAAAGTTTGCAATAAAATATAAAAACAGGCACATTTACTATCACAAGGTTAGGGTCTGACTTTCTTTTTCCTAACGTCTTGTGTGAAGAAATGTATCCAGATACTAATAGTAGACTTTTTTAACCAATAATTGGTGTTGGTAATAAGGGCTGAGCTGACAGCCAGCTGTGCTACTGCCCTCATTCCTGCAGTGAGGAAGGGGAAAGGAGTCTGCAAATGATTACCAACTTCAAGTATTTCTGGCAGTCAAGGTTTCATTAAAAAAAATTAGTAAAATACCTTTTTACTTTTAAAAATGTTTCCTACGTTTGAAAAAAAGGTCTGTATGAAGACTTTAAAAGAGAACTGCTGCGAACTGCAAAAATCAAGGGTATTGCCCAGTTGGGCTGCCGGCCTACATTGTAGACTTAGTCTTTAGAAAAAACTCTTCTCCTCCCAATTAAAGAATAAAGGTTGAGGAGCCTGCAGGCCTTTCCAGTATGTTTGGTGTGACTTTTAACCCCTCATTTTACCCTCTTTATATGGCTGTCCTTTATACCACACTCTCTGATATGTCGGTGGCGCCCAGTAGTGCTGCTGTGGGTCAGACTGGGTTAGCACTTTTGTCGCAGACTTTACTTCCTGGGGATTTGTAAGTCAGCTGTAGAAATTAATCACAAATCAGGGCCTTACATGCATATGTTACACCCAGATCTTTTTCCATCTTTTTACCATTGACTTTCTTGTGATATGGTACACAATCCTAAAAGAAGTTAGTTAAGACACTGTGGGATTTGGATGAAGATGAGCGATGTGAGGTTGAAGAAAGCATGACCAGCAAGAGCCTTTGGTACACTCCTGGATCCTGGTCATTATTTTTTGTTTATATAATACCTCTTATGTAATTATCTTCCAAGTATGGCACAACAGCTACATTCTTGCTAAGTCAGCATAGGACTGTATATTTTCATGTCCATTGTGATGAATAAGCCAAATACAGAGAGGCTTACATGGTCTACCCATGTAGGGTCTTTAGCCAAAAGCCATTTAGCTTTCATGTCTCTTATTTTATCAAGAAATTAAAGTTTCTCCCTTTTATAGAGTATCTGAGGCAAGTGGAAGTTTGGGAAGTTCTCTGAGAACCTTGACGATAAGTCATTTGTTTGAAGTATAGTTTGTTTTTATTTATTAGTAATTGTTTCAGATAAGCTATTACTGCTTGTACGGGAAATAATGGATTTTTTTCTTTTTTTTTTTTTCCTGGCTGTTCATTACACAATGAGAGAAGCTATTATACTCTATTAGGAAAACAGATGACATTTTATATTTGTCTAGATTAAAAGCCTACTTAACCTGCTATTTGTTGTTGAGTGGGAAACCTTATGTATATACTTCCCCAAGGGTGCTTTCTACACGACAAATCTAGTTTTCTCGGTTGTGGCTATGGAGCAATTTTGGACACTAAAGTCTGGTGCAATTCAGTAGAGGAATAAAGAGCTGAATGTGATGCTACTGTCCTTCACGTCATATCCCTGGTTGGGAAAGAGCAAGGAGCAGGACATGCACAGGGCACAGCTAAAGTGAATTCTGAACTGCAGCTCCCTTACATAAGAGGGACAAAGCTGTACACAGGCAGTTGGAAGCTATTTCAGCCTTTGAAGAAAAGTCCTTTATTTTTTTCTGCAGCTCTCTTGATTCATTTGGATTGGGAAGCTAAAACAATTTTTTTTAATAGAACAAAGAGAGAAAGAATTTATACATTCGGTATGTATATGTCTATGTATAAAAATACTGGGGAATAGAGGATAATTAAATAACTGATTTTTGGTAGAGATAGAAATATTCCCTTGATGGAGAATCAGATATTAAACTGATTCTAATACTTAGCTTAAAAGCCTGGAAACAGTGAAAATAAGAATGGGAAAATAATGAAAACACTGAAAATTTATAAGAGGAGTCTGCTAATATTATTTATATCATATATTTTGATAACAATTTCTCTGAGCCACATCTTCAACCTAAAAGAGCATTGTGGAGAAAGGCTACACTTGGGAAAAGAATGATAGAAACATTATTTTAAAGGGTGTTTACATAAACTTTGATGTTACTGGAAACAGATGTAATGAACAACAGTAAAGTACAGCAACGAACTAAAATTAGAGTGAGAAACTACAGGAAGACCAAAGCATCCAAATCCTAAACCTACAAAAAACTTATCTCCTATGATGTTTAAAAATAATATTTTCTGTTAAATATTTGTAAGGCAAGAATATGTCCTTATTTGGATTTTTTTTAAAAAAAAAAAAGCTGTAGTCACTAAGTATAATATAGTTCAGAAAAACTTGAAAGGGAAGATATATACTATTCTCTCTGGATCTGTAAATGAAAATGTAGAAAAAACTGTGAACACCAAATGGCTAGCAAAATAAGGATACAAAATATTTTGTATGCTTTTTGTTGTTATTTGAAAAATTTTTAATATTTGAAAATACTTCTTGTGGCAATTAACAAATTAGCAGTTTATCTGGATGAAAAAAAAAAAAACACAACTTCAAGTTACTGGGTTACAAAGTGAATTGTTCTGCAGCTGCAAAATCAAGTGCCTTAGCTGAGTTAATGCTTTTCATTTCTATTGCATGTGTCAGCATTAATGGAGGCAGGCTTCTATAAAGCCTTGCATGTGAAGATGGTGCTGAGCAGACTAGATTCAGTTCTGTTGAATGCTTTTTGCATTTTTTTTGGAATAACGCACAAAGGGAGACTTCAAATCAGGCTGAACTTCAAGCAAAAGTTAATGCTATTCTCTTTTGGGTTCAACCACCCACTTTGCTTAAGGTCACTAGTTGAGGCTAATGCTGCACAGAGGGGCTGCAGCAAACTTGGCATCTCCTTGATTAGGCTCCCTGCTGATCTAATACACATACCAGCTCACTTGCCAAGTCAAATAACACATTTAGTGAATTGGAAATAAGATTTAAGTGAGCCAGCACAATGCGGCTTGCCCTCTCATCTTTTTACCGAATCCTTCTCTTTGTATGCTAGACTGTGAAAACTGCTCTTGTTAGAGGACTTAATCTTCATTTTTTCCTGTAGATTATTTGGAAACAGGTCAATTGAATGTTGGAGCTGCTAACTCCTCCTACCAAAGAAAGAAACCGCTTGTGGCATACTGATTGCATCATTTAAATGAAAGGCTGTTATTATTAAAAAGAAAATACTGTAGTATAAGGTTCTCTTAGAATGGAAAAAAAATTCTAGTATTAAGTGCAACCCCTTTTTAAATAATGTGTTTATTCCTTTGTCTCTGAGTCTCTTTTCTCAAGAGTGCTTTGCATTAACTGCTGGTGAGTAGTAATTGATGGGGTTGATCACATCAGTACATATATTCATCTCTTGTGGCTGTACTACAGTAGTTAATTCTTAAATACAGTAAGATACAATAATGTGACATTTCTATAGGACATTTCTATAATGCCTTTCATAAGAGCAAAGTAAATCACATCACATAGTGTTTGACTTTGAACTATTCTGTAATTTAATGAAAGAAAATCAGGACTAAAGCCTTCACAGTTTGTTCTCAGTTTGTTTTTATTCTTTTTTAGAAGGAGAGGTTACTGTGTGAAGTGTAATTTGAGATTTAGCATAGATTTTTCACATACTTTAATGCCATTTGTGTTGTAATAATCTGTAACTGTCCCATATCTCCATGTTAGGTGTTCAGGGTTATGATGTGTATTGACTTTTTTATGATCTTCTTATCTCTTCTGGTTGTACAGATTTATGTGTATCTCTTCCTCATCTAACTCCTGAAATAAGAGTTTGCTTTCTGAGGTGCTCTTGGGTTTTCCCTTCTTTTCTTCTTTAAAAAAAAAAAAAATAAATACAAAAGTACCATAATACAGAGAGGAAAATGGAGAAAACTGACATTTATAACATCCCATCAAAGACAGAAAATTTTAAATGCTACATTAAAAAGTAAAAAATTATCTGTGTGACCTACAACTGAAAGATAAAATGATTCCTTTTCTTCCAGAATAATGACCAGTGCACTTGACTTCTAATGAATTCACTTACTACATTTTAATCTTCAATCTGAGGTATTGGCAAAACACCTCAGCATAATTTTTTTGTGATCAGCGGTATACTTTCAGTCTAGCTTTTAAAACTCAAGCAGTTCTTGACCTTGTAGCAGATATTTGGTGGGAGCTCAGGCAAAAAAAAGATGGCACGGAGAGTATCTGTATTTATCTCTGCAACTTATTCAAGTGAATTAGCGGGGAGGAACCCTGTTCTGCTCTCAGACCCTCCCATGGTTCTACAAAGGGGTGGTAGAGCAGATGCCTTCCCTTGGCATTGCAAGGAGAAGGTGCCAAGTTACTGGCATGGGATCCACAGAGAATTGGGGCAGGAAATAAGTCTGTATTCCTTATGGAATCCTTAATAGGCTTTAGGTCAAGTGACAAAAAATTAATGATTAAGAAGAAGAGCAACTTCTTCATTGCTTCCAGAATCATTCATAGACCAAAGTGAGATTTCTCATTCTAAGACCTGATTTTCAGCTTCATATTAGCCTGTCCAAACTGAACCAGCAAAGGGGAAAACTGCGTGGTTCAGACCTCATGCTAAATACTTCAAAAGTTTAAGTTAGATTGTTTAACATTTTCCAAGATCAGCCATGGAAAAAAAAAAATGTAGTGGTTTGTCAGTAGCTACACATTTAATTAGGAAGATATGTCCTTCATTATTTGAGGCAACAACTTGAAGCATGTTTGAGAACAATCCGGAAATCAGAAAGATGTCTCCTGTTTCCATTAAGAAAATCCTCCAGTAGTAGCTCAAGACATTTTGCATCTGAAAAGATGAGGATGTACATGCTCAGGAAATGATTGGTAGAAAGGGCAGCCAAATCCTATGAAAATTGTGTCTGCGACAGTGGAGCCTACCAAGGAACAACAAGATTGCTTTGCATTTATTCCTTCTGAGAATTAAGTAGTCTCAGTGTCCCATAGAGAGAAGGAGAACGAAGAGATGTTGTCTGGTCACAGAAGTCTCCCTTTGCAAATGCATGCACACGTCCCAGAGTCTCTGTGATGTTTTGAGTACAGTTTGGAAAATGGACCGGGAAAGAGAAAGTGGTTTTCCATGCTCCAGAGTCAAATCTACCACTACAAAATACCATTCCTGTGGTGTTGAGCTTCCAAGGTGGCTGTTAATTGCAAATCCTCCAATGTCACTGAGGTTCCCCCCCTCTCCAAATGAACACAAGTAAAATTTTCATTTTGAAAACACATATAAAATTCTATAAAAGGGGTAGATGCTGAAAATACATCTGTAGGTTATTTTAAATATGGCACTTGGAGTTAGGGGGCAGCTTTGGTGGTACAAACCTGGCTTCCTTGGTAGATATACAGAAGTACTGTCAAAAAAGAATCGCTGGCATGTGTAAAACATTCAGATATTGACACAGTGAATGAAATTTACATGAGGAAGTAAAACCTGTATTCAGCCTTGGATAACTTGCATTAAACCAGAATCACAGTTCTCCTGGTTTAATAATTTATGATGCATTCTTAACTTTTAGGTATTTAAGTTTATAAACTCTAACATGATTTTAACTAATTTCCTATATATTATAAAATGCATGTATATATGTCAAACACTTCCCTCATTCAGATGGGTACAATACTTCATATTAACTTTAGTAAATAAATTAAATGAAAGAAAATGTTAAAGTTCAGAGTTTGCATTTTCCTTGACTCTGCCATGGCACATTTTAAACTCATAAGACTAATCTTTCAGTGGTTCAAGAATCCACATAAATCCATGCCTCCCTCTTTTTTCTTTTGATAGATGTTAATATATTTTTGTACTCATTTATCTTGCTATATTACTCCATTATTATTACTTAATTGCACTGTTATGAAGCCCAGTGTCATTAACATCTAACCCTTCACAGAAAAAGCAAAGTTGAAGGGTTTGCAAGGTACATGGGGGTGACTGACCCAAATGTTCAATCTAGTTTCCCAGAAACTCGTGTCATGTTTGTTCCTTAATGCCATGCCACAGCTAACCTAACTGTAAGGTGTTAGAGCAGTGAAGCATTTTCACCTCGCTGTAGTCTGTCAGCAGAGGAACATAAAAGCAGCATATTAATGCTTCTCCAGTTAGAGAGTGTAATATCTCCACACTGATGGCTTCTCTCTTGTTGTCCTGAAACTGTATAGAATGACTCTTACCACATTAAGATTTTAATAACAGACAAGTTTTTTTATTAATGGTCTTAAAAGGACCTAGTGCTCTTTGGATTCAGTGAGCTACTCATCAAAGGGTAGTGTGTGAGCTGAGAGCAGATGATGTCCAAGAAGCAGCTGATGAGACACAGGTGTAAAATAAAAAGACATTGGTACTGGGGGGATTATGACTTAGTATTTTTCAGGTTTGGATCATTTCATTCCATCTGCCAAAATTCCCACAGTACTTTCCATCAGACTGCTGTTACTTCTTTTTCCAAGCTATACCTCACTGCTGGGCATACAGCTGCCACAGATACTGAGTTTAATGATTTCCACTGGGTTTCTGACATCGTGGTTAATACAGATGCATAGTACTACTTGTACAGGCAATAGTGTGGTTTGTGTTCAGAAGTAAAACCAGTCGTAAAGGAAATAATAAAATTGTTTTTCCCACTATTATTAAATTATGCCTTTGTCTGCTTTTCTTTTTTTCAGGTAGAATTGTTTAAAATTTAATTTCTAATTTGTTACCAAAATTTATGGAAAAATCTGAAATGTCACAAAATTTTACAAGTTTCCAATGTATAAAACACTCTAATGTAATGGTTTTTGCCTCTGACTGAAAAAGATTTTAGGTCCCTAACTTACACGGAAATGGTTTTGAAATACCATTGTCAGCTGTCTAAATGAATATTTTTATGAGGAAAAAAGAGGAAAACCAATACCGATTTCTATCTGACTTGAGTGCAAAGCCTTTGTTTACTCAAAAATGTTCAACCTATACCTCAATTATTCCCTGGTGATTTATTCATTAAATTGCAAATATTTTTAATATAAGAAATGTAAATCTTATATCCACAGTAGATCTATGCATATATATTTAGATCTAAGTAGAAAAAAATTACTCCTAAATAAATTTGATCCTCAAATTACTTTTCCAAGCTATCATTTTTCTCCATTAAGTACTTGTTACATTGTAACAATCAATTATTTTCAAAATAAAGGAGATAAATAAGTTTGAAATGTACTTTGACAAAAATTAGCCTATCATGTGGCCAAACCTAAAAACACTATGTGGACAAAGTACTTTTAGTATATTGTTCCACTTAACCAAGGTCAAAAAAAGAACAATAGATCATATATTCTCAATATTTTCCTACCATCTTGTCCCTGTGAAATATGGATATTCAATAAGGAAGTCTGTATAGTGGTGCAGTATTACCAAAAAAAAAAATATAGTCAAGCTTTGTGAATCATTACATTTGAATCAATAACCATGGGACTTTTCAAAAGATATCTAATTTTAATTCTTTTAGCTATTTGGTCTTTTAGGGGTTTTCAAGGTTATTCCACATGACACAAAATATTAATACCTCGTCTAGGACAAGAAGTAGCACAGAGATGGTATTGCTAATTAGTTCTGACAAAATTCTATAAAACAGTTATTTTTCCACTGATGGAAAAGCTCATCATACCTCCATAGAGCACACTTGCCATTTCCCAAACATCACACACTCAACTTTTTTTCTGCAGCCTGAGAGAATACAAGTAACATTTTGTAAGCTACTGCTAACTTTGAGGTTTCATTCTGATCAATAGTGTGATTTAGGTCTATAAGTCATTTTGATACATTTGAAAGGTTTGACCTAAAAAATGTCATTGTGGAAATAAAAAGGTTGATAGTTTGAACAATCATATGACCCAAATAGCTGGCCAAAGACTGCACGTGGCAAGATTTGTGGCGAAAAGGGTGAAATTTGTTGCACTGGGGAGTAAAGCTCTAGTGTTTATTCCCCGTGGAACTGAGAATTCACAGCTCATTTTTCTGTTCTGGGTTCCACTGTGGCCATATCACATTATGGTTGCAAAGAAGAAAACAAGACAGGTCTCCATGGAAAAGATAGGTAGGAGTAAAACTTCCAGCATTGTTTCCCATTGTGAATGTACTTTAAGTAGCTTAAAATAAATTTTAAAATATTATGGGAAAATACTAAGCTCAAATTCAAACTTCATCACAAAAATTTCATTTCTGCTCAGGGTAAGAATTCTCATTTGAAGCAGTAGATATGTTTCAACACGTTTAAATGCACATTGTCATTAGGGACAACACATTATACTATTCCACTCCTCTGTGACAGCTAGCAATTTTTTTTTCCTGTGCAAGAGCTTTTTTTTGCATTAAATTAACAGCAGAGCAAATGCAAAGATATGGAAGATCTGCTTTTTGAAGAGTTTCCCATACTCTAGAACTACAATTACAAAAAGCATGAAAATAACCACCCACACTCAAATAACAGGGATACAGAAACAGCTCCATGAAAATCTAATTCCATAGCACCTCATCTTCTGAAGTCAGTGTGCTTTTCTAATATGAAAGCAATAAAATAAAACTGCAAGAGAAAATTTGGAATTCTAAACATAAAAAGAAGGTGGAACAGAAAATGAAGGATTATACCTTATTGTATTTACTTGCTGCTGTGGGAAGCTGTGTACTACTGCTACATTTGCCTTTGACTCTCATATGTGAAACTGAAAGTTCCATGAAAATTGACAGCAAACAAAATTACCAGAAAACATTATTTTTAGTAGGCTTATAATTCAGAACTTTTGCAAACTTAATATTTTTAAGTTTTCCCAGTAATAATTTTTGCAACATCTTATTGACATAAGAAACACAATCTAGAAATAAAACATGCTAAATTGCAAAAAAAAAAAAAAAAAAAAAAGTGCATAATTAAAACAGTGAATGTGTAACTTTACTTATAGGAACAAAAGCTCCCTAATAGTCCTTAAAGGAGTTGTTTTGTATCCGTTTTACACTCCATTGATTCGTGTTTTCTTGCTATGCTTTGCTACAACACACATGCAACAATATTGAACTCATTTCAATTTTTACAACACTGTAAAATTGTTCCTGCATTTTCTTATTATCTGAGTTGATGGACTAATTAGAAGCAGTCAAGGTTATATCTAGGTGTTCCAATAAAAAATGGTTCTAATTGCCCTGAGACTGAGGATAATTCAATTACAAATCTTTTCAATTTGATTCATTCCTTTCTTCCTAAGGAAGGATTATGTTGATGGGTTTCAGGTAATGGAACTGGGTGGCTTAGGAGGGGCATTAAAACATCCTTACAGCTTTAACTAATGTGATTAAGTTTTATGAAGTTTGTTTTTCTTCTTAAAATCTTACAGAGGTCAAGTACTCATGTGATTCCCTTGGAGCAGTGGTTGAGAAGTTAGTTATGTTGAGGACAAGGTAGTAATCTCTTGAAATGTGCTCATTAGTTCTAAAAAGATTTGAAAAAGTTGTTTCCCACATCACACAACCTTAGTTAATAAATGAAAAAAAAAAAAAAAAAAAAAAGCATAATGCTTTTCAAGTCCTTAATTAGTGATTCTTAGTACCGGACCTATTCTTGGATAACACTCTGTTATCAGTTCACACGTCTGTGATCATTACTGAGTAGACAGTCAGGGTTGACAAATATTTTGAAGTTGAGTTCAAACCTTTGCCCTGTCAGTAATCTAAACTGAACTAGATACTTACTGAGCTTGCAAGAAGAGATATCATCATGAACTAAGAAAGGAGAGGGAATTTTTTAAAAATTTAAAGCTTTTAAGACTTCACTGTTAGAAAAGCATGTCTGTTACAGGTTTTCTTTATTTTTTTATTTTTCTAATTGAATGTGTCCACATGTTTTATACCGTCAAAATGACAATTCATATTAAAAATGCAGTAACTTAGGCCTTTAAAATATTGCTAAAATATGTTTCTTGCTGGTAATCTGGTACTTGACACATCGGGAAAAGGGCCAAGTGAAGATTCAGTGTCCAAATAAATCATACTGTGTCATAAAATGTACTTGAAGCATGATGCCCTTGAGAACACCCACACAAATGGTGGACAAATTCTTGATTACATTTTTATACCCGGATCTACCATTACCACCACTGAAGCTGGTAACATGCAGGAGGAGGAGGGGATTCTTGAAGAGATCTTTGTAATTTCCACAAATGCAACCATGTTCATTTTGTGGTTCATTTGTCACTTTTGGTTCTCATTTGCTTGGATACTGTCATACAAAATATTGTGTTTGAATTTTTGTTACCAAATGTTTAAGGAGCATAATTTTTATAAATGAATGAACATATATTGATGAAAATACTTGCCTTAACACCAATGAAGTGCTGATTTTAAATGCTTAGAGACAGGGACAGTATTTTTTAAATCTGTTGGTGTTCAGTATGAATGAAAAACAAATTGAAGTTCATATAAGCAGATGTCAAAACACGAGGAGCTCACTCTATAGAGAAACTTTAGCGATTTTGTCGTAACTGCATAACAAGGGGTGGCAAAGATTTCTTACTGGATCAGTTGTTGGGATTCAAGCTTACTCTGATGGGGATGCCTTGTGGAAGAGCCTCAAGCAGTGATGTAGCCAATGCCCAGTGCTGCAGCCACATCATTTCCCTGTGATGATTTTTCAAGTCCACTCCTACAGAATCAATGCTTATCAGACTACACAAAAACAAAAACAACAACAAAAAAACACAGAGGAGGAAAGAAAATTCAGCAGCACTTATTAAAAATTAAAAAAAAAAAAAAAAAAAAGAAAATTAAGATTAAAATAAAATCAAATAAATAAATTAAAATTCTCAAACTTCTCTAATTTCTGCAAGAAAAAAACACAAAACTTAAGTTATACTAGATTTGTATCTCATAAAATCAGCATTGGAGATCATTTTATTTATGGACTATTTGAAAATACAAAACAAGTAGTTAGATTTGACCAACATTTTTAATACAAGTGATTGGTGAAGCAGGTGTAGCCACAATCTTATTCATTCTTCAACTTTTTTTTGGAATATCCTGTATGTCAAGATGTAAAGTTCTTTTTTTTAGCACACTGACACAATGTTTGTTGCTAGTGTAAGCAGGTACAACTTGTTTTGTTAGGGATGATTTGTTTGCCTCTGAGTAAGAGGCACTAGTAGATATAGCATGTCCAGGCAACACATAATTTTTTCAATTATTGTGCAGTGGTGAGAGCAGCCATTACACCTATGTGTACAGTCTATTGCCTTTCAGCATCTGTTCACTGGTAATGAAACCTCTCCAGAATTTTTGTCTTACAGTACCAATAATCAGAAGGCTAAAATCGATTTATTTAATATGTAACAAGACACTTTTCCTGTCTTGTGTAGTATTCATAACAATGACAAATTTATTTCTTACAAAAAATTTAAAATACCTTTAATTTTCTTCCATTCAACGTCCATTGTAAAACCAGGTACTTTACCAGAGCAAAGTTTTCTCTTGGAGCAGATGAGGCATCAAATCCTTCTTAGGACAATATTATGAGTTTGGAAGTACCTCAAACATGGAGTAAAAACATGATCAACTTCAAAAATTGCTATCTAAAGTGCATACTAGCATAGCATTTTTTCTTTGTTATTATCAGATGTCACAGGCTAAAAATGCTCAGTTCACACAGTTTAAGCCAAATCAGGATCAAAGTGATTTATTGATTTATTAGAAACACTTAATTCATGGATAATCAGTAAATTATGCATTTAAGATCAATATCAATAAGAGAAAATATAAGCTTCTCTGGCAGCGTGATAATAGTAGTTGGGGAAAAAAGTGTTTTTCCCAAACAAATAGCTTGATATAAGACCTCCTCCATGATTTGATATTGGTGCAGTTTTTTAAATTGTTTTCAGGTTTTTATATCTTTGTTTTGATTGTGGTGGTTTTTTTGAATATTTTAATTCCCAAGTACCATTACAAATACAGAAAACCTAGGAAATGTTTAAAAACCTGTGTAAAAAGTGAGTGTGATCCCCATACAAACAAAAATGCTCATGGATGAGTTCATTTTTTCTTTTTCTCTTGTGGGGCAGCAAAATTTTTAAATTCTGGTAAGAAATTAAAGGATTAATTAAAAAAAAAAAACGTATTGTTATTAAGCCATTTTCCTCTTTGGTCTGAATAAAAATCCAGTTATGTTTAAGAAGTAATGACATCTTAATTAAATATGCTTTTGAAAAATAAAATAATTGTGTCATTTTTATATTACATGTTAAAGTAAAATTCATTTAATCCATCTGCTCATGGGGCATTTGCTTTCTTGTAACATCTTATTTGTTGTCTTCAGAAAGGGGATTTTAAAAAGGAGTGTGATCTATTTGCAAAGATGTTTCTGTTGCTCGAGAATAGTCTTAATATAAGCCCTCAAAATACATTTTTTAGAGGTCTTGATTTTGCTGTGTGAAACTCTTTTTTACTAAGTCTGGTTTTCAAATGAAGGTCTAGGAGGCAATGGATAGATAGGCTTAATATCTTACTCTCAATTAAACCCTAGGATCACTCAAAATTTTAATCAGAAAAAGCATTTACAGGAGTATTTTAAAGTCCTGTTTCTGATCATGGGCTTAAACTCAGGGCCAAGTCAAGAGCACGGAAATGATAAAATTTGCAGCAATAATTCTGGACCTCAGCTAAAATACATCTTGTAGCACTGCTGTAAGCAGGTTGCTCCCATCTTCCCATGCGCTTGTTCATTTTTATCTAAAAATTCGCCAGCTCATTGTAATGGCCAAACAAGCCAAATACTGCTATCTTTGTTTTATTATTCCTATCTAAGGAATTCATGCTTATGATCCATTTTGACTTATATAGAGTCTTTGCATTAATTAAATTCACTTCAAACTAAAGTTATTCTACTTGACTGTATAAATGTGCCTTAATTACATGAATAGAACTATAGCCAGATCCCTGAATCAGTGCGGATTAAAACATCATTTCACAGCCAAACAGAAACATGTTCCCAATCACTGCACTTGAATTATTGTTATGTAGCTTGGGGCTTGTATTAAAATCACTGAATAATTGCAATCAGATTATTATAATCAAGTACAGGAGCAGTAATTACAGGTTACAGTCATTTTAAGCTGCCCTGGAAGTCCCATATACTGATCATATGCATATTAAAAGTTTATGTTAGTGATAAAATTAATGAACAGGATTGTAAGCTCCTGTCTGTGAGATAGGTGTCACATATTTTACCATATAGGGAGTTGTATTTTGCATACCAAGGACATCCAGACTATTTACATTCTTTTTTTTTTTTTTTTTTTTTTTTGTGTGCTCACATTAGAAAGATATCAACAAAGGAGAGGGGGGGAAAAATCCCCATCTATTTGCAATATAATCTGCTGCTTTACTCCATCCAAATTTAAGTACTGCTTAAAGATGTTATCATTTTCCATTGTAAGACTTCACCAGGAGCATCGTTTATACCTATTTGTTATACTCACTAATAACACAAAGAGAATTGTTCAAAAGACAGAAGGAATATTAAACTCTGTCAACATGAGGACATTAGAGACATAAACATAAAGTTTTATTTCTAGGGGCTTTTGGATGACGGTTTGAGGGGGGAAGTTAATTTAAGACAGAGAAGAGTAAGTATCA
This sequence comes from Tyto alba, assembly GCF_018691265.1. Lineage (NCBI taxonomy): Eukaryota > Metazoa > Chordata > Aves > Strigiformes > Tytonidae > Tyto > Tyto alba. The sequence continues at coordinate 2,772,244 of NW_024881275.1, read as the reverse complement.
AAAGAAAACTTTTCCAACCTGTTTCATACAGGCTTGTTTCAGAGAGGCCATAAAGTAAATAGTTATTTTTGATTTCCTGAGAACTATATTAAAAACATAAATCCATGCCATCTTAATGTTCTGATTAAAAGACAAAAATGTGACTGGTTCGACTATAATAGTCTTGCTCTTTGAATCAAACTATGAATATGGAATATGAGATATGAATTGGATTGTGATGGTCTGAGTCTAAAATTAGACCCTGAAACTGAAAGAAGCAGGAGGCCTCTTATCACAGAGAAATGTCTTATGTACATATATGTTAACCACAAAATAATTTCATTACGGTTTTGCAAGAAAATGGAAACATAAGTGCAAGAGGAAAGCTAACAAGGGTAAACACAGAGAACGTGCAGAAGGACCGTGAGAAGAAACATGATGGTAAGGGTCTTATATTGTACAAAGATCTCAGAGGAGTATTTTCTCAGGGCCTTTATTCAGACATGTAGTAGGGGATAAACTTATGACAATGTAATGTGAATGAATAACAAAAATACATTCTCAGCCACCAGACTACTCCTTTGCCAGAGTCGCAGACTTTCTACAGCCACCGCGACAGCCAGCATAAGCCAGATAAAAGGCCAACCAAACACCCAGATGCTGCTGCTGGAAAATTACACGCTATGGCTCAGCATCTGGGCTGCAGAGCTGCCAAGTTCACCCCTTGGGTGCCCAGAGTGTTTGCCTCAATGTTGGACCAGGCAGAAGGGGAGAGGGCAACGTGGATGGGGCTGTGACGTGGGCTCCAGGAGAAGGAGGTGCTGTGCCAAGCAAGTAGCAAAACCTCAGGACATGTCAGCGAGGTTTAGAGCCTCTAAAAATACCCGCTGACGTTTATGAACACAAACTTTACAGATTCACTAAGCAAGAGATAGATATCTGTTTAATTACTGGGGTCTAACATCTTCAATCAGATCCAACAGTGTCATCTTCCAAGAGCTCAGAAGTGGTTTGGGAGTCTGGGAAACCTGAATCTCATCCACTCGCAAGAGGATTGTGCTCAGCATCTTTGAGGGAACAGGTTAGCTTGGGCACCAGGAAGCATTATGCCCTTTCTATCTGGCATGTAAAGAGAGGATAAAAATGGATAAATGAAGTTGTCGACACACTTCACAGAATTCTTTAAAAAATGGTGCCTATCAAAAACTTCATGATACAGTGGTTTACGGTGTCACCATTAATGAAACATATCTCAGTGAAGAGGACAGATGTATGGATTTTCACTTGCAAAGCATAATAAGATCAATTATTTACACAGAATTGCTGACATATACTTCACCTCATCCCCATAACACACATAAAAGTATTATGTTTTTCTCCAAGAAACTCACTGAGGAAAAATTATGACTGTAAGAACTTTGTTGGGGAAAAAGAAAGGATAAACCTAAAAGTTTAAACTGCTTGCAGAGGTCAGGAATGCTCCCGTAGTGTAAATAATCGTGGTTTTAATGGTATTGAAGTGCACCTACAGCTGCAGAGAAAAAGTATTGCTTTCCTCTCAAGCAGCGTGAACAGCCTCTCTGGCCCCTCTTGTTCCTGTGGGTGCACAAGTGTGGGCGTCTTGAAGTGTTTTCAGCAAATCCATGCCACTTATTCACCAAGCTCTGTGCAGCACTATGTACGGGGAACTAAAAGCTGACACGTCACAGCTATATTTAGAGTGAGGAGAAGTCCGAAGGAGCTCGTGTATAATGAACTATTGTATTCATGAAACCTTTTTATTTGTGCGAAATACTTCAGCCTCTCTGTTAGAAGGACTCTTGCTGGATTTGGAGATCTCTGTGGAAAACCATGTTGTAGTGGTGGGTGTGTAACGAACAGCAGCTGTGCTTGGAGTGCAGGGGCTTTATCATGGAGAAAGCCCCCGTTTACTGCAGACACATACTTCTGGGATGATCCTGTGAATCTGGGCTTAGTAGGGACCTGAAAGTTTTTACCAACAGGAAAGGATTATTTTTTTTTCTCTCTCTTACATGCTTTCTTTTAAAGGCCAGTGGTTTGCTGCATTTGGTGAAATTCATAAAAAGTGACATTTTAATAAGCAAACTTGAACATGGAAACCTCATTGATAGATACTGGTTTTATTGTTACTACAATTTTGCCGACAGATTTTTTTTTTGTCTTCATTTCTGCTCCCCTAACACATGCTTTGCAGGTATTTGCCATCTTTTAAAAGAACCCTTAAAATTCAAGATTTCAAACCAATAACATTTTTTGCAGATTGCTGTGTTAGTTCCAGTATCCTACAGCTTTCCAGAGGACCAAGAATGAAGGTTAATTTTCATCCAAGTAGTTGCCGATATGTGGAAAATTTAGTTAAATAATATTATGTTCTGCTCTTTGTAATTCTGGGTATAACACAAAGTGTTCTTGAAAATTGTAACATCTGAGCTTAACTTTTGTCATATGAAAGAAAAACAGATGGAAAAGAGCAAAACTAATATGATTCTTCAGTCTGAAAAGTTTTTGCATCTCTGTCAGGCAGAAGTGGAGTCAGTCATCCACTGAAAAGAAATTTCTGTACCATCATTTAGGGTGCCTGCACAACAATGCCCCTTTTCTTTACATTTGCTTGAGGCTTCATGGGTCATGCTTGTACTTCAAGGCAGAAAAGGGTGAAGACAGACGTGCAGGGGACAATTGTTTTCAGATGCAGGAAAAAATCACTCCAGTTAACCCATTCAAAACATGTTGATTGGAGAAAAATCTCTATGATACTCCATTTTTTGGTGGAAAAAATTACAAGGTAAATGTCCTAGACTTAACCCCAGTACTGAACTTCAGTGTATTCAATTAATTATTTTATATACACTTTCTTGAATATGAATTTGGGGAAAAACTTGATTGTTTCTGAACCAATATTACAAGGTTACTTTTTATTATACACCTGTATTTCTTTACACTGCTGTGTTGGCAAACATATGCACAATAATCACAATCACCTGGATTTGCGTTTAGAATAAAATTTAAGCACAGTTCCACTGAAATTGCAAAAGAATCTGATTTTTTTAAACTTCATTGCAGTATGTTTTGTGAGAAAACAGCCATCCTTGACACCTGAATTTTATACAAAATTTCTCAAGCAGTTCCTCTTCAGGTTAGCTGAAGTTGAAGGCATGAATTCAGTTTGATCAAATTATGACATCATATTGTGATGGAAAACCAGAAGTTTTCATCAGTGCTTTTATACACTTTGACTTAATGTTATAGGAATAAAATGTGTTATACTGAAAATAATATCTATAGAGAAGGCGAAGTTATCAAAGGGTCCCAGTTTTGGAAGTAGGGTGTATCTATTCTACTTAAGCAGGGACTATGAATTTGTCTCAAAGTGCAACATCTGCTATTGACTAGTGATGGGATTTCTTTAGTTTTAGAAAAATAATTTAGGACTGGCATACATTTATAAAGCCATTGCTTCCTTTGAGAAGTTTTAATACCAAGTAGTAAACAAGAAAGAGGATATTGAAATACAATGTACTGACATACTTTTGCAGAATGTCACATCAATGATCACACAATAATACTGAGAGACTGCCTTGTAATATACTTGAATCAGTGACACAACAGTGCTCAATATGATATTACACAGCTTCTGAGTTAAAACTGAACAGTTGAACCCAATTCAATGAGCATGACTTATTTTTCATCAGATGTCCACGTAAATACCAGTCTCCCTTTAGCCTACTGCCTCTGCAATAATATTTCTTTCATGGACCATTACGCAGACAGGATGCGAGAAAAATTAAAGATCTAAGTTTAAAAGGTTTAAGGTTAGGACTGTAAGACTAGCGGGAATAATGTGAATGGCATGATTATGTCTGAGGTGAACATCAGTGTTTAGAAGAATGAAGAATATTGTAAGGCTACCTTTAAGCCAGCATAATCACCATGTTATCCAAGTTCACTCTTCTCTCCACTGTCTTCCTCCTGGCCCCAGGCCACAACGCTAGTTGTGTTGCCAGCATGTAAGGTCATCTGTGGTCCCATGTAAAACTTACAAAGCTGTTCCACTCCTACACAGAGCCTTAGCTCTCAGCCCATGAGTGCCTCAGAAACACAGTTCAAGAAAATCTGGAATTCTCCTAGAATGGCATTGTCCAGTAAGGTCCTCGGCTTTACAGCAGATAACTACCCATCCGTTTCAAATTCTAAGGTTTTGCTAATCACATCTGTTCATTATATCTGCCTTGGTGTGTAACATCTGAAGTCTGAGGTTTTTCTTCATTGCTCTGGAGGTAAATCAAGTCTCTGTTTCCTCCGCAGGGGTGTGGAAGTTCCAAGGCTTCTGTGAATGTATCTGATAGATGAGGCTGGAGGGTCACGTACCTTTTAGCAATGCAGCTGGGCTACCTCTGAATGTTGGTAAATGTGAATTTTAGTTAATTTGACAACTTCATTTTGTCCTCAAAGCTATTTCAGCCTTATTGATTACATTCATCGTAAACTTCAGGATTCTATTTATTACCCAGTTGATAACAACGCTTTGCAGGAAATCTACCATCACTTTTCAAGTTTCAGCTGTGAAATACTGAAATATGCGAAAATATAGGACCCTTTCCTCACAGTAATTTTTTGTCCACAACACCACAATAAGTACACATTTCACCCTTTGCAGCGTGAAGCTAGTGAAAGCAGACCACATAAATCAGCTGTGTTGTCACCTCCTCTTGATGCTTGTAATGTCAAGATGGATCATTCACATACACAGTTTTGAAGACTTTGATAGCATCCTCCTTCTCCCCTTTCTTCATTTTCCACTAATATCTAGCTGTCTGCCATTATCATCTTGATCATGAGAACACAGTTTTGCATTTATAAATTGTTGATAGTTCTCCATTATGATCTGTTTCAGGAGAAGTTAAGGTGTTTCAGCATCAATATCATATCCGAATGCATACTATAACTTGCCTTTAACAATAGGACCAAGAAATCCTATTTCTTTAATACCAAAAATGTCCCCCAATTTCTATATGGTGAAATTACGATGATCATTCTGTTTTCAAAGTTGAAATTGAAAACATAGCAAATAAACTTTTTTAATCTTTACAACATAAAAAAAAAAAAAAATCACATAGATAGACCTTTAGGAGGGTTCTAATTTAGATTTCATCAGCATTCCCCTGAGAGACGGTGGTGATCAGTTGTTATCTTAAATATAATGTGTCCTTTAGTACAACAGTAAAAAAGACTGAGAATCAGCTCTACTACTCAACAGAATGATGGGGGAGGGAAGGAGGAGGAACAGTAGAATAAAGACCAGATTTTAGGGGAGATATTAAAAACCATACCAGTGATGTATTTCTAGCAACTCCAGTCTTGTAATATTTTGCTGTGTTCTCAATCCAGTAAACAACAGCTAAAATTAGCACAATAATTTGGAAATTATGGTATAAAAAGAACAAGTGGAAAAACTCACAGAACAGGGCTCCCAATGAATCTGAGTACTACTGATTAACACTAGTTTTTGAAATGTTAATTAGTTTTACACTTAACAGCTTGTCATTGTCTAAAAGGGCATCGGAGCAAACCTTCCAGAGCAAGGCTGAGGAGTTTTTAACTCCTTGGTGACAGGAATTGGCGCACATTCCTTTGCTCTCAATAGCACCATGAGCAGACAAGAATTAATTAGCTTTGGTGATCAGTAAGATAAAAGAATGTAAGTATCTGAATTAGTTAGCAATGACAAGAGGGTGAAAGAAATATTAAGTAAATTAAGATGTACGGAGTAGTTACTGTCCACAGGCTAACTCAAGTCCCCTTATCAGGACTGAAAACTTTGCCAAAATATGAAATTATCTCCCCATAACAACTACTTCTGACAATGTCTGCAATAGCTTTGTTCATTTAAGTGCAACTTGATGTCACATTAAAGGCTGCAATGTATGCAAAATTGAAGGAAGCAGAAAGGCTTAGATAATGATGACGTAGGAATACGTTTATTCATTATACATTTCAATTTAAATCATTGCTTTGAAATCTTTGAGAATGGGGAGGAGGGTGGTGCATGCCCCTAAACATTTATCCACATATTTTTCTGTATCTTCGGTGAAGCAAAATCTGGAACAACAGAAAAAGTTTTGTGACTCTATAACATTTCCTCCTGTGCATCATACACAAGCCACAATCTAGACAATTATGCCTCAGATGTTAAACTATGGATTTATAGGCCAGATGTGAAAAATCGCAGAGCAAGGAGGTAGAGCCAGCCCAGCTGACTTTTTACATAGTCCAGTGATCAGCTGAGCACTAAATGCTGATCTACCTTCATCCCCCAGAAGTCACATCCCTGGAGCAGGGAGAGGAACAGGCTGTATTGCTGCCTGTTTTGCATGTGTTTCAGCAGGCTCCATTCTCCCAGCCTGTAAGTAGAGCAAATTTCTTGCGCACTAAGTTCATGTATACATTTTCAGTTACAAGAGAAGTGCAAAAATGCAAAGTTAAATTTGAATTAGACAAACCCGTAAACACTCCATTTAGGTTTCAGGTTGGCCACAAAGCTCAGAGAATTTGGCAAAGCAAACACAGCATCTTCCCACTGTCTGTACTATGGGAGTGATATCCTGTCGTGTGGAAGTAGTCTTGGCTTGTCCCTGTAGTTTGCTGAACACCTTTCTAGATTATTGCAATTTGCAGCATTTGACAGATTTCAGCAAAAATAGAAATTCTTTTACTGGTTCAAGTTTCTGTGTGAAGACTTCAACCAGTTTCACTTTGCAAACAGGCCAAATTGTTTCCAAATGCAGATTTTTTGGTGTAGAGGATTTTTATTTTCATTTTTTTTTCTTTTCTTTTCTGAGGGGGATGCTCTTGTAGTAGTTACTTTAGTGAAAAACACTATCTATCCTGTCAATTGTTTTAGTTGGTTTTGCCATGTGTCTTTTCCCCTGTCCCATGAGATTTTGAAATTAGTAAATTCCAAGCGAACTTTGCCTAAATTTGAAATGGTTAATTATGGAACATGGTACATCTGAAAATCCTCTCATCTCAATTCTTTCATTTCCCAGAAAAACTCAGCTAAGGGAAATGTGACATGTAATCTAAATCATATGAAGAGACTAAATACTTTTATTGACAAAACTAACATTATTGTGTTCATAAGCCTAAAAATTTCAAGTCTTTATTCTGTTGCATGCATGTTTTAAGGAGAAACAAAAAAGCTGGAAATGTTTTAAGAAACTGCATAAGCTGCATTATCTTTGTACAATGTGGGTATAATACTACATTGGTCAGCAACTATAATATAAAAGGTAATGTGTAAGAGTTTTATATGCTTCTCAGAACTATAAAGGAAGTGTGAGTGGATTTTAAACATTTTGATTAGCACCGCAAAGATTTTAATGCTTTATTTAAACAGTTTGCTATAGGGCAAACACATTTGGTAGACAAGTAAAATGAAAGCACGGGCATCAGTTTCCCTGTTTTCTATTAAGTAATGTTGCGAAGTAAGCAGAAGTTGGATTCAGATATCAGATAATTATCTCCACACTATGTGTCACAGTAAATAATTTTAATTGGTTTAACTTCAGGGACCATTACTGGCCTAATTAGAAACATGAAAAGGCTACAAGTATTAGGAAATATCCTGAAGGAATGAGAACATTAGCAATTCTGTCAAGCCATTTTTAAAATAGTACACAGTAGCAGTCACATTTCAGTAAAAGGCAGATTACTTGAAAGGTGCTTTTAGGAAAACAGTACTTGTGGGTTTGTAATAAGAGAAGACGATGAGCAAGTGTAGAGAATTTGTAGTGCTTGACATGTATTATTACTGTGTAAAAGACACACTGATCTTATTCTGATTACTGTTTTTAAAGACAGAGTTTACCTTTGTGCTGCACAGGAACTATGAGAATTTGGGGGGCGGTGAAGAAGCAGGAGGAGTCCCCGTTGCAAGAAAGTTAATTTGGTTAAGAGAAAATAAAAAAATAATTAAAAAAAATTAAACCCAGGTTGTGTGGAGGTTAGAAAGGTGGGTAGTTTGGGAAACTTCCATCAAAAATATGTATCAGTTTCTTCGGTGCTTTGGTGGAGCTCTGCAAAAATGACTTTTGAGCTTTTCACTCTCCACCTCTCTGTCTCAAGTTTTCGGGTCTTCTATGAGTACCCACACTCCAAATGAGATCATGAGACAGTGATCTTATGCTGAACGATACCTTCTGGTATAAGCACTTCCACAGCTTTTCATGCTGTGTTTTAAAACTTCCTAGCCTCTGTGGAAAGCCCCTATGGCTTAGAGGTCTGCTCTTTGACTTGTCTGTCACTGAAAGCCAACAGGCAATCCGTGGTGAGCTCAGGAGGAATTATTTAACAGAGCTCAGATCTCAGTACTAAGTTGTTCACTCATACAAAAACCCAGACACAGAGCTTTCCTCTATTTGCACTGAGCTGCTTGCTGTAAACATTATAAAAAATTTTAATATGCCCCGTTGCTTTAATGAGCATGTGGCTGGCTTTGGATATTTTCTGCTACTGCACTTGATTTGTCTAGTTCTGCTTTCTAAGGGTTTATTAGTCACTTAACCCCTTTCCAGGGGTTACTCACTTTTTAGATGTGACTGAGCACCACTAGATGAGTTGCAGTTGTGTTTTTAGAGGCTGGGTTTAAGGGAAGGAGGGAAAAATTCATACAAGAATTGCTGCATAATCTGGATGAGTTTTTCAGTCAATTCTTCATCCTCTCTCCTGCAGCGTTTCATATAATGTGCCTGAGGTGGTGCAAGAAATACTAGAGAAGAAAATTTTTATTACAACCTTAGGGGAATGAGCATTTGATTAGTGCTATGCTCCACATTTGCCGATAGAGGCAGGGTAAACAATTGCGAAGGAGGAACGGCGATGGGGACAATCGACCACCTAGGGTGTTTTACTGCTGGGGAACAGCATCAAAGATTTAAGCAACACAATCTGCTTGAACAGTTGATCAACACCTGCCACCACTACAGCAAGGGATATTTTTATTTATATTTATATGAATACCTCAAAGCTATGCAGATGTAAAATATATGTATAATCTTTTTGTTATTAATCTCTATTCTTCTATTAACCTGTGGGAATTCCGCTATACACACAAATAGAAAAACTACATTCCCAGTGTTGCTCATCTAAATCTTAATAACATTAAATTATTATGTCAATTCATTCTATAGGCTGTGCACCACCTAACAAGATAACTCCTTTTGTATTTTTATCTAGCTTCAGCGAACATTATTTTGTTCTCATATAAGAAGGGTTTAGACTACCTTTTTCTTAACTGCTTTGTCAGGTCTTTCCTGTCCCCTACTAAACAAAACAGGTTCAATCCTTACAGACTCTCTGCACAATATAGCCTTGTTCTGCCCGAGCTTTGTTTTGTCTACCTCTAAATAATGAGTCAGAGAGGCATCATCACAAAGCCAAATGTACTGTATGAGGGTACATCATCTTCCACCGAACATTATTTTCAATTTATATTCCGTTCCTTCCATAGCATCACCTGATTTACATTTTTGAAGACTATTACCTATTGAACAAAAGTTCCCATTGATTGAGCAAGCGGCAAGTGTTTTTCTGTTGGAAGAGTGCTTACTATGCTTAAAATGTGAAAAAGGCCGATAGATCATGCATGAGATACAAACATAACTTCATCTAGTACGTTGGTGTGAATACAAGGAAGCAGTGAAACTGCTGAAACTGCTGAAACTGAGAGTTGCTTTAGGTAATGAATGCATATGTAAAGCTCTGATTTTGTCAAACTAATGAATATACCAGCACGGTCACATAAAACTTAGAGAAAGGAATTTCAGCAAAATGGCTTTTTGTGACTGCTTAGCTTTCCAGCTATATTTTCTTAAGAGTTTATATGGTACCTGGTGTCTTTTTCTACTTAACACGAAAAGATATAGTGGCAGCGGAGGTTAGGAGTATCCAGGAAGGTGATTTGGCATATATATAGTAAGAGTCATCCTTTGATGGCCTCAGGTGAAAATTCCCAGAGGCAGCACGGAAAACATCCACTTGTGAACTTGAGAAAAATGACTTTGTTTTGAGGTCTGCACAGAACCCCTGTACGACAAGCTGACCTCTGCCTCCTGCTTCATCCCACTGACCAAGGACATGGCTCTTGGTCCACAAGCCACATGTTTTCACACTGCTCTGCGAAGGGCCGAGTTCCATGGTTTGAAACCATCATACCCACGTGGTGTCAGAGCAGCCTTTGCCTTCCTCCCCACTTCCTTCTAAGTAAGGAAGATGAAGATACACTCTATATATCTATAAAGTTAAATATATATATTTGTATCTTTAACACACATATAAATATCTATAAATTAAGTGTAATACTGACAGTAAGAAAAAGCCCCAGAAGATTTCACACAAAAGACCACAAGAACCAGAAGACCCAGCCAATGGTCCTTGAATCAGAAAATTTTATTTCAAGGTATGTTTCAGATACAGCAGGGAGGTAGAATGGAGCTCCTCTTGCCCAAGGTTGTGGGGAGCCAGAAGCTGCCTGTGGGACCATGGTACAGCAGAGCTTGGAGCTCTGTATGCTTCCTTTTTTTTAAGGTGAAAGGCTCTCCAGAAAGCACCAGAGCAGCTGGAGAGGGAGGCGACAGGGGTGCACCATGGTCAGGTCTCATCCCTGTCTGTGTCTGTGGCTGTAAAATGCAGGATAATATCAACAAACCAAGGGACCAGCCAGCCTCAATCCCTCACTCCCCACCTCATTCCAAGACTGTCACTCCCACATCTTCCTGGCAGCCAGAAAACAGACGTCCCATGGTGGCATGGGCCACCAAAAGCCTGCTGCCCACTGTGATGGGCACATGATTGGGTTTTCTACCCAGAGCTGGTATAATTTTTGATTATTTAAATTTATGTCAGTGTTCTTGTAGAAAGGAGAAAATCTCTGGGCGTGTGGCTGAGGACAGGAGTGCACCATGGTCTGGTTCTGTCCCTGGCTGGTCCTGAGGCTGTAAAAAGGCAGGATAGTATCAACATACCAAGGGAGCAGCCAGCCTCAGTCACCACAAGCAACCCCTGACCAGGGCTCTGCCAAACTCCCGAGTCCTTACCTTTGTCTCAGTGTCCTTGCAGGAGATAGTGAAACTCTGGCTGTTTGTCTGAAGACAGGAGAGCACCATGGTCTGGTCCTGTTCTTGTGTGGCCTCCAAGTCTAGAAGGCAAAGGAGAAGCAGCCACCATCTGTCACACCATGGGCCCCCCCTGCCTGGACTCAGCAGCCATCCCCTCCCTACTCCTGCTTCAGCCCTCGCTCAGCTGCCTGCTCAACCCTGGTCTGGGCCAGCTCACCTCACAGCCCTTCCTGATCCGTCCTGGGCAGCTTTGTCAGGGACCCCTTTGACACGTCCACCTCAAGTGTTCTGTGTCTGTGACATGGCCACCACACTGTGGTCAACTCACGGTCCCTCACCATTCTGTCCCACTCCACCTCCCCTGGACCTCCTTGTTGTCAGGGCCAGGGCAGAGCAAGGTGAAGTTCAGCATGAGGGTGCAAACAAATAAATCTTAGAATCATAGAACCATTTAAGTTGAAAAAGACCTTTAAGGTCATTGAGTCCAACTGTTAGCATGGCCAAGTCCACCACCAAACCACGTCCCTAAGCGCCCCATCTGCACATCTTTTAAATACCCCCAGGGAGGGTGACTCTCCCCCGCCCCGGGCAGCCCGTCCCAGGGCTCGGCAGCCCTCGCAGCGCAGAACTTTTTCCCCAGCCCCAACCTAAACCTCCCCCGGTGCAGCTGGCGGCCGTTTCCCCTCGTCCTCCCGCGGGTCCCTCGGGAGAAGAGGCCGACCCCCCCCTCGCTCCGGCCTCCTTCCCGGGAGCTGCAGCGAGCGAGGAAGGCTCCCCTCAGCCTCCTCCTCTCCAGGCCGAAGCCCGCCGTCCGTCCCCTCGGCCGCTCCCGCCAGCCCCGGGGCTCCAGCCCCCTCCCCAGCCCCGCTGCCCTTCTCTGGACACGCTCCAGCCCCTCCCCGCCTTTCCCGCCGCGAGGGGCCCGCAGCTGAGCCCGCTAACGGCGGGGCGGCCTCCAGCACCTCAACATCTCTCCGGTAGTGAAGTGCAGCCTCACCAGTGGCAGGGAGTTTATCTCTTCCCTCGCCCACACTATTTCTGATACAAATGTGGTGTCTAAACTCTGGGGAGCAATTCAGGTGTTTAACACAGTAATCTAGTGTCACTTCAGCTCTTTTAAAGCCTAATATCCTATGGATATGCATGAAACTGGCAGATGGGACATGGGATCTGGGGAAAAAGCGTGCCTCTTTAGATCAGACAGGAGGGATGTATGAGGGCACCTCCCATAGCACCGTTTGTTTTAATCCCAGATGTAACACCTAGAAAGAAGACCACTGCCTCTGTGCATGGACAGTTAGCTCACACCCGGCGGCACAGAGCTGGGTTCGGGTGTCTGGAGACAGGCTCTGCAATGTCCCTTCGGGTGTTGCGAGGAGCCTCGCCTCTGGCCTGTAGCCAGCACACCGGGACAGGGCAGGGCTGGTGTGAACATGGCACCGCGCTGGTCTGCTCGGCCTGGGGGTCTCTGTGCACTGTGGAGACATCCCAAAGGGCACTGGGAATGGACTTGTTAGGAACCGAAGACTCTCTGTACAGATCAGTTCATGTGCCTGAAGTGAGGTCTGCAGTGCACTTCAGATATCCTAAGTATCCTAGGGTATCCCCAGAGGCCATTTCAGAGACCACTTGTAGAACCTGTGTCATACAGAGAAGCTCTGTGTGGATGTCTCGGGGACCCTGTGATGTGGTTCTACATAAATGTTTAGATTTTTTTTTAAGTAGAAGGGTTACTCAGTGGCAGCACAGTCCTCCTCTAAGAAGAATGATGCTTTAATGACCAGGTCATCATCAGTCCTTAGCTACAAGGATTTTCAAATGAGCCAGAATTTCCTTTTATTGTGTCAATTCAGTGTTCCTCTGTCTAGAAATGGGTGTTTTAATTCTGTGTATGCTTAAAAGTTGAAGATAAGGTACCCCATGAAAGAAGGTCCAGCTGGGGAACCTGCCATAGGAGATCAGTTAAATTCAACGTTTATTCTATGCTCTGTTTTGTCTTCAATCATGAAACCTATGGTAGTGCATGAAAAAAATAAGGTTGTACCTTTTGAGGATAGATCCTTCTATCAAGTTAGAGTAATCTTTGGAGTCCACTGCAGACCATATCATGCATATGTGGTGGTTGTGGGAAGTGTTAAGGTATGATGAAACACAGAAAAAGAAACATGAGAGAATGTGATATCTATCTTTCTCCTCTTAATTAACTTTGCCAAGTATCCTGGATTGTACTTTCTAGGAACATACTGGCCCCACCTTGAATTTCACCATATCACTCAGAGATGCTGCTGCCTAAATACAGATCCATCAAAAAAGAAAATTCTTCCATAGCGAAGAAGAAAATATAGTTTGACCACCTTTATAAATTTAGAATTATATGTAATACTATAGCTTGACTTCTTGGACTTTTTTCTTCTTTCCAAAAATGCAGTAAAAATTAGCAGTCATTATTTTCTGCTTTGTTGCCTAAGTTTCATTAATGTGGGATTAATTGTTTCATTTCTGTGTTGCTGGTTTACAACTAAAAGTGATTCTGCATTTTCGGGCTAGGTTTTTCCAAACACAGTAGAGCTGAATCAGGGTTTATATCTGTGACTATCTCCAAGTTTCTTTATCTGTTCAAGGCAGCAGGTTTCTTATCTGACAGCCTTATAATTATGGAAGTAGCTGCATATTAATGATTCAGTGCTTACATAAACAACTGGCCTTTGAGAAATCTAATGAACTAACTTGCAAGATTTGATTTTGCCTAATTAAATGTAAATAATGTTTAATGTTGTATGTGACAGGATTTTGCTGGAAACTTATGGAGTTTTTTATGTAACCAAAGTGCTATTCTGAATGCAGAGTGAGGGCCATACAGAACATCATGAGATCGCATGTCATGTTTTGTTTTCAGTAGTTATCTGTTTATCTCTTCAAATAGAAAACAGAAAACATTTCATACCTGGTGCAGCCTATAATATGTATGGGTATCAGGAGACGTTTGCACCATGCATAGCCACATGCTAACCTCTGAACTGCTTCTTCTCTCTCTGAAAGCTGGCAAAATATGAGCCTGAATAAAATTTTTCAATCAGTCAGAATCACTTTGGTGTCAATCAAAACCATTTCTTCAATGCTTATATTTTTTATTCCTTTCTACAGTGTTTCATATGAGCAATCTGAAGTGGTTTTGTTCATTAGCAGTAAACCAGGTAGAGCTGGTTCATCAGATGTTGGGTCTCAGTTTCATTGCAGAAGGACATTTTGTAACTGAGATCCAAAGTAAAATGCAGCATAAATTTTTGCCGCTAGTAGTGATAGGCTGATTTACCTAAACTGATTAATCCACTTTAAAACTATTTTATTTACATGTGTGTGCATCTACATCTGTGTGAATATGCAATATTTACATGTATGTGTATATATTGGTGTGTGCTGTTATTCTGACCATCTTTTTAAAATAAAATTTCAAATACTTCTATATAAGAGTTTAAAAACTTACCAGAAATACGCTGTTTCATCTGAAACGGAGAAGGTTTTGTAACATTGTACATAAAACTTTTTACATATGTGCATGTTCATATTTGTAGTATGAGTGAGAATCCCAGAAGG